>NC_055961.1:35569806-35752306 GCF_018492685.1 Alosa sapidissima | reverse complement strand
AATCTACTCAAGCCAAATCAGTTCACAGTATATTCTTTGGAATCCTAAACATTTGGCAAGCAGTCAAAAGAAGAATTGTGTTTGTGCTCGACGGTACCTCTCCAATCCCAAGCACACAAAAGCCAACTTCACAACACTGTTAACTGGCTTTCCCAAACAGGAATCCACACACTCGAATCATTTCCTGCTGCAGCTGCTCAGCTCTGTGTTTATACATTGTGCAGCTCTGAATCCCAGGGGTCTATACAGTATGTTTCTGATGACACACTGGTTCCAGGCTGGGCTTGACACTGTTTACAGACTCCGACAAACCGCACTTATGAAAGAACAATGCTTTCGTGGTAGACAGCCACTCTGACACCCATGCTGCCTCAGAGATTTAGCTGACACCCATGCTGCCTCAGAGATTTAGCGCTAACAAATTAGCAGAAAAGGATGCCATCTCATTATTACATGGGCTTTGTCTTCTGGGTGACCTTTGGCCCAGAAACACCTCAAAGACAAAACCTGTTGTTTTTTGAAGAGGATACCGGATTAACTGTTTAAAGTGCCCTCAGTTTGCCCCAGTTACCCCCCCCCCCCCCCCCCTCGCATCTTTGAATCTGCAGCAGCCAGTTCAGTGGGTTTACCCACCACAAACAATCCCAAGCTGTGCAATCAGGACAGGACGTACATCCTCTCTGGCAAGCCTCTGCTATTAAAACCGAGTCTTTTGTACATCAAAGCCAGCATCAAATGGATGCTTACATTGTATTTGGGTTGAGAAGACTTTGCAGATCACACTTCCGGGAGAGCATGCCTCTTGCTGGTCTTGTTTAAGGGGGGTTGGAACTCTTGTTTGCATGTACACTGTACACCGCCGGGCCACAATGACCCTTTCAGTGGGGCTAACCTCTGAGACCTTAGTGTGCTAATGAACTGATGCACTGCAATGCCCTCCATGCTTCCATGCCTTGCAGAGCTTATTCACGATGAGATCACCCACAACCACATCATATGACTACCAAAACAGCCATGATGGAGACATTGGCATTGATAAGCAAAGGAGACACTGTGTGAAGAGCAGCAAACAGACAATGATAAATAATGTAGTTGTGTTATGCCCAGTGAATACGTAAGAGAGACACTTGTCTGACTGGACACAACACATTATTGTATGCTGTAGTAGCTGAAGACCCCAATAATCAACTACACCTCTTAAGTGGCGTCATATTTATACTAATGGATGATCAGGATGTGGTTACTGGTGGCTTTGAGCCAAGCATCTATCTCCATCACCTCAGAGGCATGCACCCTCATTCGGTGAGCTGCATGCTTCAGAGTTCTAGACCATTGCAGAGGATGATACAGTGAAGGTTCACTGTCACACTGACAATCATCTGGCTGATGCTCTTCATTCATTCTTAGATAATTACACTGATGTGTCACGACGTAGACTGGATTGAACAGAGGGTTGTCTTGTTGCAAAAAATGAGGGCGTGCTGAGTTTCGTCGCCAAACTCAGTTGTGCGGAACTGTCATTAAAATATTTGGGTGTTAATTGTTTCTGCGTGCAGGCTGTAAGCAATAGAGCTTTAGACATTTTGATCAGACCCTGAGATGACAGAAAATGAATAAAACACAACACAACATTAACGGTTATAATAGCTGACGAGAGAAATTCAATTGACATTTATTGTCAATTATCGTGATTACATTATTTACTCTTTGGTATAGGCTACTTGGATTTAGTGTAAAACCAACGCTGAAACGAGGCAGCTCTTTAACCAGTTTGTTTGAACAATTTGTCGCTAGATAATTTACTTGAGAGGTAGGCTACGAAAAAAGTAAAATAAATGTTTCGTTAATATGGACAGATTGTATTTTGTTGTAATTGCGAATGAGTCTTCTAATCTAAATGATTCAGCTGCGGACATAAGATAGGCTTATTTGCACCCATGCAGCTAGAGCGGAATGTTGTAAACTTATCTGCATAGATCATATTTCACATATAACGCACAAGAAAACGCAATGACAAAAGAAACGAGTCTTTGCGAAGATTAAACACAGCCATTTCGACTCTCGTTTCATAGTGGATCATGTATTCAGTCATGCTATAGAATGCCTATGGAGAGGCAACCGACAGACAGCGTATAGGCAGAGTAGGTAACATTGCACTCCGCAAAGATGTTTGTAAAGCGCATATCTCTCAACATTACCATCTTTACCCATTGGCGACCCGAGTAAAGTCGGCTATATAATAATGCTCTGGAAAAACGTGATGTGATTTAAGATTAAAGTGTTTATGGCGAAGAAGTCTACCTTTTCATTGAGTCGAACGATCTGATCCATTTTTTCCTCATCTTGAAGAAGCTCGCGCAGTTCAGATGTGTTAAGAATCCTGTAATGCCCATCTGGGCAAGAGTTTGTATCCCTTTTTTGGGACATTGTAATCCTCAAGGAAGTACTGTTCAAACTACTCCGTACAAAAGCCAGTATAGTTCCATTTCGGTCGTTTTCTATGTGGAGTAAGGCTACCGCACACACGCGATTGCTGTATTGAAGCAGACCGCGTTGGTGGGAAGCCACACCGCTGTTGGCGGAGACAATGCAAGAGGCTGTGACATACGTTTATAGTTCCTTGCAATGACTTTTGTAACCACACGGTGGCACGGCGCTTACTACGAAATTAACAGCATATTTGGGATTCAAAACATTGCAGGCAATTTAGTGGCATACAGACTCCAAACGCCCCGTGATTTCAAACACAAGTGCTCAAGTGTCACTGTGCTCATATGGGCTGTAGCCTAATCTATGATTTTTATGTTGTTAGTTAGTAGCCCAAAGTTTTCCCCATATTTAGCCTACTTAAAGTACAAACTCTTTCTCTTAATTTAACTTCCTGGTAATCTCGTAATTTCATTCTAAACAACTTGAGGAACATTAAGCTCGCCTCTTAGTGTATTAAAAAAAATTGGATATGTGTCCTGCGTCATCATTAAGCGACAACTACATCAAACATGGCGGCGCTTGCTGGAGAGCTGTGGAAGCATGCTCTTCCAGACCATGATATCTTCAATAAAATACGGGAAAATGTTAATTTAGAAGATCAAGTCATTTCAAATAAATTTTCCAATAATCTTACCTTCTGTCTAGATAGAGATTTCTTCATCTGGAATAATGTAGACAGTGTCTTCTACACAACAAACTTAGGAGAACTTAACTCTGAAGAGGGGCTGAACAGTACAAAATTCCAGGTTAGCCAAGAGTTCAAAGTTGTTTCATACACATCGACGACTTGTTACTCTGTGTGCAACTGAAGATAATAAATCCTTAGTGGTGTGTTTTAATTTGCATCTCGTAGTGTAACAGGTTAACAGTTATAACATGTTATAACAACGTTTTAATGATTGGCCTACATGGTCAATTTGCTAGTTGGTTAGACCTATTTGATGTTGCTAAATGTAATATACTTTGATCGTTACAGTAGTAAATGGAATGTATTCTCTTAAGATTAACAACTTAACTTATGATTCGTGCGTTTATAATATGTACGTTTGACAGATAGGAAAAATGTCACTTTAGCGGCATTTGTCTTCATTACACAGACTTTGATGTGCGTCAGTCCTCCGCAGTTTGAAGTCCATGAGGTACTTCTCAGCCCCACTCGGTCGCAGGTCGCCCTCATTGGTCAGAGGGGCGCTACAGTACTTGAGCTCCCTCAGCGATGGGGTAAGAAGTCGGAATTTGAAGGAGGACGTGTTGAGATCCACTGCAAGTAAGCTGTGACAATTCAGTTTGGCTTGGCTTTGTTTCTCTTCTCAGATATTCATGCAATGTTTGTAAACGTGCCTTTAAAGTTATTACAAGTAGGCTATGTTTATAGACCTGTCTGTAAAGGGATTGCAGGGTTAAAGGCGGACTCATGATTCTAATCTACAGTTTATCAGACCACACTGACTAAAAGAAAATGACTCTTCACTCTTTCTGTCTGTTTTGTATGTATGCTCAAAACGTCAGTGTACACTGCCCTGGCTCTGTAAACAGGAGTTGTATCAAAGTACTTTTCAGCCGAAGGGTCACATACACATCAACAACCTTTCTCCAGACTTGCAGACTGCATCTTCAAAGCCTCTATTGGCTGTACTGATCAGTATGACATTATCATAAGAGTGTAGAAATCAGTAATCTCTGACTGGAAGCATATCTTTAGATAGTGTTGAAGCCTGTTGATCAGATTGGTCTGAAACTTCGGTGTTTCCTATCTGGTAGCTCCATCGTCGTGGCGGAGAGCCTGTTCGCCGGCTCTGTCTCACTGAGTCTCCGGCAGGCTGCCTGGTACCCAGGGGAACCAGAGGAGCCCCACCTGGTGCTTCTGACCTCCGACAACACAATCAGGTGAATGCAATGAGGTCCACACATGAGGATTGAGGATTGATTGGTGATAACCTGATCCACTGTTACTGAGAAAAGTGACAGAAATAGGTTGGAATTGGGAATAGAGGCATCTGTGGCCTACTGGTTTGAGAATCGGACTTGTGACCGAAGGGTCAGTTCGATCCCTGACTGGCAGGAAAAATGTGGGTGGGGGAGTGGGTGATTGAACAGAGTTCTCCCACATCCACATTGACATCCTTAGATGAGGTGTCCTTGAGCAAGGCACCTGACCCCCAACTGCTCCCTGGCTACCGGATTAAGGGTTGCCCACGGCTCTCGCTGTGTAAGTGTGCTCCTAGTGTGTGGGGGCTCTGAGTGAGCTTACTGCTCCAAGTATGTGTAAGAGTGTGTATGTATGTGTGTACATGGGTATGGGTAAACAAAGAATAAACACAGAGAACACATTTCCTTCAGGACAATTACAGTATAATTTATAACTTATTTGTTCTGCCTGTCACAACTCATCCCAATTTGAAAAAAATGTAGAGCTTTTTTATACCAGTAAATAGTTATACCTTTTCACCAGAGAAACCTACATGGGGAACACGTAAACCTCAGTGGTTTTTGACTGACGACTTTCCATTTCCTCACCCCCACAGGTGTTACAGTCTTAAGCAGCCTGAGAGCCCAGCTAAGGTTCTCTGTGTGTCTCAGACAGAAGATGATAGCTGGACACATACACGAGGGTCAGATTTGTACCTGATTTGATCAGATCGATAAGTCTTTAATCAGATATATCTCTTTATTCCAGTACTCAGAAATACACTGGCATGCACACAGTCACAGTGGCATGGACGCCATTTTGGGGATGACCACTGTTCTTCTCTCCTCCAGGCGTTCTTATGCAGCCTCGCTCGGTGAGATTGCGGTGGCGTTTGACTTTGGGCCACTGGCAGACAGTACTGAACTTCTGTCCAGCCAGCATGTTACAAGGGAGGTGCTCGTCTACCCCCTGTACATTCTCTATGAGAATGGGGAGACCTATCTGAGCTACATCTCTTTATCCTACAGGTAATGCTCGCCGTTCTAGGGACTTTGTTTGTAAATATGGCTAAATTCTTTGAGTATTTATATGCTTAAACCATCCATACTGTCTCCATATCAGATCAGGATGGTTTTGCTTTTTCTATTGCTATCTAAAATGTTTAATTTCAATATCTCTCTTTCGTTATCCATCGTCTTTGTTTGTATGGTGATCTTATCCACTTGCAAATGCCTGAGCTCAGTAGTAAGTAGCTGAGTCAGATGAATTAGCGGAGTCAGGTGTTGCTATTGTCTCTCTCATCTAGTGGCGGTAACCTGGGAAAGATCCTGGGCCCACTGCCCATGTATCCTCCAGCTGAGGACAACTATGGGCACGACGCGTGCACCTTACTCTGCCTACCCTGCTCTCCCAGCATTCTGGTCATTGCCACGGAAACAGGCATGTTCTACCACTGCGTTGTGCTGGAGGCAGAGGACAAGGAGGACAGGGGCGTGAGTGACCTCACCAAACTTTAAGCACATGGCAATCAGAGAATATTGCCACAGAGCAAGTAACTGGGTATCAGTTAAGGGCCGTTCAGACTAAGAGCGATAACTATAACGATAACTGAGTATCAGTTAAGGGCCGTTCAGACTAAGAGCGATAACTATGACGATAACTGTAACTATAACGATATGAGCGTCCACGCTGGCAAACGATAGGGAAAGTCTCTCTTGGTGTTGTTGAATGTGATGTCTTAAATTCCACAGATTCTGAGCTGTCCGTCAGCTTTTTAGCGTTCTTAAAATCACTCTGAATGATGATCTCATTCTTCATGTTGTTATCATAATAGTTTATGTGTGGACGTGTTCTCATTCATATTAGCTAGGGCAATAATCCATTGCCGTGATTAGGGATGTAACGATTACAGGTATAATGGTAAACCGCGATAAAAATGTTGACGATAACAATTACCGTTTTCTTTTCAAATATCATCATTATCACGGTTGATTACCGCGGTGTGGAAACCGTGTGTTTAATCCTTCCCAGCTTCATCCGAGTCTGCTTTTGACATACAGTAGGCCTGGTACAATGAAACAGAACTGGTACCCTACTGATTCTGTTGCTTAATTGATGGTTTTAACTACACTTCAGATTAGGCTACACCTGGTTTTAAAAGGCGGAACATTTTCACCGCAAAATGTGCACTGTATCATGTAGCCACTCTGCGTCTTTATGTTCGCGTCCACATTAAATCCATTCCACTCGCGTTATCAGGAGAATACAGTAGCCTAAAGTTTTATTTTGAACGCTTACTTTGGTCTCACTCATTAGATCCAAATAACAGAAATAGCAAACTCCAAGTTATGGTAGGGTAAGTTAAGCTATAAGCACATAGCCAATTAAACATGAAGAAAAAAGTGAACGGGACACTTTTTGAAACTATCAGATTGTGTAGGCCTATCAGTGCTTTCTTAACATATTGAACACACTTTTAGAAATACTGTGATAATACCGAAAACCGTGATAATTTTGATCACTATAACTGTGAGGTTAAATGTTCATACCGTTACATCCCTAGTCGTGATCGTTTTTGGTGTGAACGACCCTTTCAGATCCTATTGGCCCGTAAAGAGCAGAGTGCTGCTGTCAACATGACTTACTGCTGTCTCCAGGTGGTGGCCAAGTGGTCGAGGGCTGCGGAGACTGTGCCGTCACTCTATGTGTTTGAGTGCATAGAGCTGGAGCTCAACCTGACATCTGGCCCTGTGGAGGACAAGGAAGTTGTGGAGTCAGACTTTACCTGTCCCTTCCGATTATACAGCGGTGAGATGGGCAGTGCTTTTTGCTCTCTCCGTCTCAAGATGGAGAACACATGATTCTCATTGCATGATGTCCTGCATTTGGATACTTGTGGAACATTGATTTGAAATCAGATGAGTGAAATCAGACCTGTCATTCTAACGGACGGTGTCATACAGTTGATTTGTTGTTGTTTCATACAGACCCTCTTTGCCAGCAGAGATACCACTGTACACATGAGGCGGGCGTGCATAGCGTGGGCCTCACATGGGTCAACAAACTGCACAAGTTCCTTGAGTCTCGTGAGTTTAATGTGTCAGACCCTTGGTTCAGGTGTCAGTTGTGGACATGGTCATTGGAGTGGTCATTTTAGGGGTGTGCTTGCTTGCTAAAGTCAGGAATGGAACATGCAGTATCTGAAATTTACACCAGGTTTTTAAAGTTGACTATCTGAAGTTGGAAAGAGCTTAAACTTAGATTTGTTTTTGTGTGTGTGTGGGAGGTGGGGATTTGGAACCAGGATTCTTCTGCATTAAATCCTGTTTTCTCTGTGAAGGAGAAGAGAATAAAGACAGCCTTCAGGAACTGGCCGCGGAGCAGCGAGGCGTTGTGGAGCACATCCTGTGCACCAAGCCCCTCAACAGCAGGTTGGTGCCCCAAGGCTCTGGGGATTAATGGCTGAGCTGAGCCAACTGAGATCATCTCACTGGCCCGTAGTGGAGCACTTTCCTTTGTCCGTCCTGTCCAGTATAGGCCAAAAGCAGCGACTGTGGCTTGGCCATGCATTGTTCTCTGTGTTTTTACCCCACTGGTTTGTCCTTTCCGTGGTCCAGCCCGCCTGCGGCGATCAAGGGCTTCTGGATCCTGTCGTACCTCTCCCTGGACGCCTGCATGATCTGCATCACCAGCACTTACCAGTGTCTCCTGCTTCCCCTGCTGTAAGTCCCAGCTGACCACAGACCTGGGCAGTGGGGTCTAGTTTACTTACGTTTTACACGGGTATTCATTGTTTGTCCTGTTTGCCTATTTTACATGGATATCATTTGTTTATTGTTAGTCGTTGTTTATTGTGAGCCGTTGTTTGCCCATTTTACACGGGTATCATTTGTTTACTGTTTGTTTGTTTGTTTGTTTGTTTGTGTCATGTGTCTCAGGAGTGCCATTCGACCAGCGTCTCCTGCCCTGCTCTGTTCCGTCTCAGAGAGTGGACCGAGGGGTTCTCCCCTACGTGGACTGGCTGAGGACTCATTTGAGCAGCACATTCGCAACATCTTGGCGCGGAGTGCAGCCAAGCCACTTGCTCTCAGGTTAGAACATGTAGCACCTCCCTTGTTATGGATTTGTGAAAGAACTTATGCTGGAATCTTAATATAAAGCAAAACCACTAAAAATGAGTTGAAGCAATATGGCACGAGTGAGAGTGGGGTTGGGGAAGGATATACCCACAGCTGAGGTTTGGCCGGAAGCCAAGTGCAGGTAACCACGGCCATGGGTATATTCTACCAGCCCCACTCTCACGAGAGGCTGTATGTGCCAAATCATTTGTCTGCTCAATTGTCCTCCAATTACATGCTAATCTGAACATTCAACCTACTCCATTCACTCATTCAGTAACTGTCCAATGTGACATTATTAAATCACTGCTCTCTCGCTATGAATGTGAAGCTATAAATGCCACTCTATCTCATAAGAATAGCAATGTCCACACTGCACAATATAACTATAACGTCATTAAGAATGATACTGTAGGGCACCACTTTCAAAATGATGGTGTGCACATTAGAAATACTAACTAGCCCATCAGAATCCATTCAATTTTAACACATTAACTCACAAGTTGTATTTCTAAGGCTTCCTCAGAAGGACTGTGTGAATGCTCATATCATTATTGTCACTGTGTGGATGGTCCTTTTAAAGTGAATAATACTCCAAGAGTTAGTGAAATTCAACAGGAGTTCTGATCCTTGTGGTGCATGTGAACTATGTCCATACTTAGCAGGTCTATCCTCATGTGTGTGGTGTGGTTTGGTGTGTTATGGTGTGTGGTGTGGTGTGTTGCTAAGAGATGGTAAACTATGGCATCATCATCATCACTATTTCAATTCGGCACAAGTACCGTGTCCATAGCTCTGTTCTTTGTGATACATGGGTGCCGTGTCCATAGCTCTGTTCTTTGTGATACATGGGTTCCGTGTCCATAGCTCTGTTCTGTGATGCATGGGTGCCGTGTCCATAGCTCTGTTCTTTGTGATACATGGGTTCAGTGTCCATAGCTCTGTTCTTTGTGATACATGGGTTCAGTGTCCATAGCTCTGTTCTTTGTGATACATGGGTTCTGTGTCCATAGCTCTGTTCTGTTGTGTGGCGGCGCAGGGCAGGAGGGAAGGACGAGGCTCTGCCGGCCCAGGAGTACCTGCAGCTGCTGAGCAGGGCCACCCAGGTGTTCCGGGAGGAGTACATCCTCAAGCAGGACATGGCTCGCGAGGAGATGCAGCGAAGGTGCGGCGTCAGAGCACGTTCACCACACACGGCAGATAGCCACACTCAAACAGCTGCATTAGGGTGCAGATAGCCACACTCAAACAGTTGCATTAGGGTGCAGATAGCCACACTCAAACAGCTGCATTAGGGTGCGATCAGACAGGACGCACTTTGCCGCTTGTAAAGCGTGAGGTGCACTATGTTCTCAAATTACGTCGGGTTTTTCGCGCATTAAGGCTTTTGCAAAAACGCAAGACACTCAGTGCCCTTCAGCAGCAAGCAAAAGGCTTACTGCCAAGACAAAACAACAGAAAAAAGAGGCCTCTCACTGCAAAAATAGCGTAGCCTTAAAGGGGTTTTCTAATACCAGTTTACCTTTGTTGTTGTATGTTGTTTATGAAGCTGCCAAAAAAGCAATTTTCATTCATTGTCAGTGACCTTAGATGCATGGACATTTACTCTAAAGAAACAATGTAAGTCAAGAATAACCTGCCTTTCAGATAGCTACATGAGGGAGACTAAATGAGAAAATGAAAATGCTTTATGTGGTCCTGTGGGTTTTGATTGGAATGTGTCATTTGCTACGTGGCGTTTGGCAGGATGAAGCTTCTGACCGCCCAGAAGAACAAACAGCTGGAGGACCTGGCACTGTGTAGGGAAGAGAGGTATGTCATGCCAGCTGACTGCCCATAAAGCCTGACCAGCCATGTGTGCCAGGAGAGACCACTCTACTGTGTGCATCCAATCTGAAAATCAAATCAGCTCATATAATGTGATTACATCTAACTGCTGCTAAAAATAGGCTCTTCATAAGACAGACCATTAATGATCTGATGCGGATATTTGCATAGCATCATGAAAGCGTGTCCTGTTCATTTAGGTTTGTGGAGCGTAATTTCTATTAGCAACATTTTCTGCACAAGTGAGACAATGTCAAACATATTGGCAGATTGACTTCTCACCATGCCTATTATCGTTATCATAGGAGAAGTCTCCGGGAGACAGCAGAGCGACTGGCTGATAAATATGAAGATGCAAAGTACCGACAGGAGGCCCTCATTAACAGGTCTGTCACACTTGAGAAGGCAAAGCACTCCATGTACTATGGAGGATTTGTACAATGACTTCCTGGAAGATCACTGTTGTGAAATCGATCCCTTTGGTTTAAGGCCATCATGTGAATGTAAATCTTTAAGATGTATTTTTTTTTTTTCCGATTTTTTTTTTTGTTGCTTAGATTTTTTGCTGACAAGGTCATATATTATAAAGAATTCTTTTATAGTTCACAAGTGACAAGCACATCACACAGACATACAGTATACTTCTGTCCACCGGTGAGATAACAACTGTGCAGTCGACTCACAGACGTCCCTCCCTGTCTTTCCCAGAGTGAAGTGCATCATGGGCAGCCAGCGTAGCCAGCTCCCAGTGCTGTCCAACAGCGAGAAGGACATGATAAAGGAGCTGCAGAACGTCAACAACCAGTTACATCACCTGAGCAATGGCGCCAAAGAGGTATGCAGTGTTTTCCAGAGGCACATGCAGGCTGCTGATAGTTTTTGCTCAAGCACACTGTTTTTTTTTGTATTATATATTTTATCCAAATTAGCTGAACCCTGAAAGCGGGAAAATAAAAGCACAACTTCTTCATCTAATTGTTGAAGTTGTGAGCACCACCATGTGGCTTAAAGTATAAATCAGTAAAGGCAACCAACCTGGGTGTGGTGCGTAAAGACATGTTTCCACTTTATTCAGGTCAAAATGAAAATGGAATACCAGAAGAAGCAAATGGATAAGGGAGTTTCTCAAGCCACATCAAGTGTAATATTGAATGCTCAGCAACGGAAGCACGTCCAAGGGATTCTTAAGGAACAGTGAGTAGAAATGTGCTTGACACCCAACAGTATCAGTGGTAAAGCAGGAAAGCAACCATAAAAATCTGTTTATAAATTGTGGTAAATAAGATATCATGTCTCTTGACGGCTGTGTGAATGAGTTCTCTTAAAGGCACGGCCTTTGATTCTCACTAAAGGTTGTTAAACAACCAATGTAATTCCACCCCTTCTGAAGCAACATGTTGACGGCTGGAGTTGCTCAGGCTCAGTTTCAGCCACTGTGTGTGTTCCCCTGACAGAGCTAGCACTGCGCACAAACACCTGCCTGTATTGGGTGCACACGCAACATAGACAGCTAGAGGACGATGAGGAGCAGTTTGCTGAATTCAACAAAAAATGTGTTGGGATTATGATCGCGGACTCCACTTTTATCCTGCCCTTGACGCCTCTTCTGATGTCTTGATCACATATTGTGACTGTTTTGTGTTTTCAACAGGGGAGGGCAAATCTCGGATATGATGAAGCAGATAAAGGATCTCAAGAACCATTTCGGTTTCTGAATGTCTGGAAATTGCCATTCATCGTGTAAACATTGTCAGGACACTGCTCTTGTGATGGCAGTTCACTGAAGTCGCTACAGCTGGACATACAAGTCACATCATTTGTCGACTCTAACCACTTGCAGCTATCGCTTTTTTTGATTGTACATTCACTTTTGCAGAGAGCTGGTGCTGTTTTTTTTTTTCTTCGCAAAAATTCTAAAGATTAGATTACTTGAAAGACAACAATGGACATTTTTGAGTTTTGCAATCTATTACTTGGAAGGCTTGCAGATGTTTTTGTTGGATTTGGGATATGGACTCTGGGTCAGAGAGGCAGATCAGTTTCTAAGCTTTTTAATATCACACACCCAAATATGCGTCAGATCCGATGCCATGACAGAGAAAAAGACGTTTGCCTTGTCATCAAATGTTTTCAGTATGGGATCTGTTAACAATTTTGCCCGTTCCCCATCCTTCATGCCCATCCCTGGCTGCTGAAAAACGATGGATGTGGATGATGGCTATGGGATTACTTGACAGTGAGGATGGCGCTGCTCGGCTGGGATGTAGTCTCGTCTCATGTGTCAGCTCCTCGCGGGCTCTCTGAACGTGGCCTAACTGTATCCCTTAAGCCTAATTAGACGGAGACATGGCTCAGTGTCGCCTCTCATCTCGCTCTTAAAGGTGCAGTGGCCAGTGTGTGCAATTTGTGAGGGAGATTGTTTTTCATAACTGCTCCCCTTTTTTCTGTTTTGTTGACATCTGCACAAGTGGACTAGTGGTGCTATTGTAAGCTAATCCAAAAACAGAAGTGTCAAACACATACAAGAAGCATAGAATGCATCCGTTCATTGTCATTGTAGCTTCAGGAGTTATGTGTTTTTTTCTGTTTAGTTTGGTATTTGTATTGCAGTTACACTAATACTTTAAATCAATTTCATGAATTGTATCATTATTTTAATGCATCACAATGTGTGAAGAAAGCAACTGAAAACAATACTTTACGGGGCAAAAACAGTTAATATTACCCATTTGTTATCCAATGTAGAAACTCCTTACGTCAGCAAGCAATTTGTATAAAATGTTTTCTAATTAAGCATGTCGTGACATTGTATGGAGAAATATGGTGCTGTGTTGAATGAAGCAGCTTTTTGAACATTCTAATAGAAGATTCTGTTCCGCAATAATGTAAGGTTCTAAAATTCTATGTTGAATTCAGTGAACCCAGATATTCTTTAGAACGTTCAATATCCAACGTACTAGCAGACGGTTGATAAAGGATCTTTGGTACCAGCTTCAGGGTTAATAGGAAGGATAGCAGTGTCACCACACTGGTAGTCAGCAGCTCCAGACTTTCACAGTTGTTCCCCTCCTCCTCTTGAATGTGGATTGTGAAGAAGAGAAGTCCCAAATAAGCCTGTGTCGTCCCTTTAAGCTGTTTCATCTTTAACCATATCCCTATTTTCATTCCATTATTAGACCTCAGTGTGTGGAAATGTCTTGATATAGCATAACAAATCACTATTTACTGTGTGTTTTAAAGTACAATTTGGTTTATTAGATATATACAGAGATATGTACACGGTACAGTATATAAATCTGCAAGGGATCCGGCTGTTTCAATTAAGCATGCGAATAGAAACATGTTATTTTGTCAGGTTGTAAAGCTAAGATCTCCACACTTCGTATGACTAACGTTGGATACATCACACACACTAAAGTGAAATGCCACTGGGTTACTGGTTTACACTGCTGAAAGGTACAAAAAAGCTTCTTTGTCCCAAATGAGATGTTGGTATCCAGTTCCCAGATATGGATTTTCTTTTGAAACCCTACACCCAGCAATCTTAACCACAGGGGTCCTGGCTCAGACTGCTTAGCAGTGGGTTCTTCTACAAGGCTTTGTGTGCGGAGGTCTAATATTCATAGAAATGCTGAGTGAAAATGTAGACAAGACATATGGGCATCATTCCTAAGAATGAGGTTGCACAACTGAAAAACCAAAGCAAACAAAATGCAGAAGCAGACCTTTGAGGAAATCCTATTCTCTGAAAGCCAAGCTGAAGCAATACATTTTTTTTTTTTTTACCAAACTGTGTGCACAGAGGCAGCAAGTGTGCATGTCTGGCAAGACAGCGAGCGATCCGAAGAAGCCAAAATAAAGACAAACACGACCTGAGAGACATCACAACATGTTCCACGGCCTGGATTAAGTCCTGCCCCAAGCGCAAGCGAGAAGAACAAGGGTCTTTTTGCACAACTTCAGCAGCAGCAGTCATATTGTTTAATCTTCAAACGAGAGCTTTGTTTTACAGCTCTTTACATTCTCCCTATACGATTCACTTCAGTGATATCTGGATTCATTTATTTCACAGGCCAATTAAAGCGCTACCAAGCAGCAGATTCAGGTCAATGTTGACACCTGAAAATAGAGTAAAATCACTTTGTAAACCAGTGTCAAATGTCAAAGGTTAAAATATTAAACAGAAAAGTGAAAACAGTGGTAACAGCAAAGTCATTAAATGACATTGTCATAGTACAACTTCCTGTTTCAATGTTACAAAGGGGAATTACATGAATCTTTTACAGGAATATGAAGAAGAATCTGGATTTGTACACTGCGTTAAAAAAGCATGTGTCTGTATATTTGGAAGAGGATCAGTAGCACAGCATTAAACTGATTTCCCAAACAGACTTTTATAGACTTGGAAAAAACATGAATCATGCAGTCACGTCTGACAAATTTCCTCTAGAGGAAACGGGGGGTTCGGGGGGTTCGGGGGGTTGGGGGGGGGGGTAGACACCCTAATCAGACAGACTCTCAAGTGCAGTTCTCCAAACCCACACTGCAGCAAACTCTGAAATTTCTCAGCATCAACCAGCCAGTAGAATAGTGAGATCTCTCCTTCACACCCACTGTGCTTGGGCTTAAAGTAGTGTCTGTCAAGATCAGCAGCTATGCCAAACATCAGTGAAGCATTATTACATAGCCCTTACACAAACAAAACAAGTCCAATACTGTCTCTCTCTCTCTAAGCATGAGTCTGCATTTTGAGTCTATGCACTTGCCCACAAACACTATAGACACTCACTGTGTCTGTGGTTTCACTTCCACAAAATCACTCAGCAGCACTGCATGGCATGGAGCACAAGAGTTAGTTCCAAAACACACAGAAAAACACACAAATGTACATCCATATGCATGGGGGCATATACACATTTACACTCACACACTGATTTTAGTGCTTTTTCAACCTGACAGGGGGCTGTGATGTTACCTACAGAAAGCAAAACCCAGAAAATAGTGTACTTTTGATAGTTTTCACATGCTGAACGCATTCATCGATAGGCCTTTGCACCTGCATGTTGAACATGAAAGAACTGCGTTCATGGCAGGTGGCATGCTTTAGCCATTAGTGCTACAACCCAGACAACTGGCTTGCTGGTTTTTCATTTCAAAATCAAATATGCCAAAAGCGGTAACTGCAAAACATCCAAGACATCCTAGGAAGTACTCATCAGCAACATAAAGGTTTTAGCAACCCAACAACTGTAAAATACTGTAAACAGGTTTAAGAAAAGAAAATGTAAAACATAATAAAGATGTCAAATCATTTCCCCTATGGGTGTATGGTTTATGAAAAGCCCAAAGTGGCACTGTGAAAGAGAGAGAGAGAGTCTATGGATCCCATATGGACTGGGAGCCAAATAGCAAGAGAAACTACTAAGACAGGGCAGCATGACTGTCGATGACATGACCGACTGATCCATCACTGGATTTCAAGGACGGCGTATGGAGAACCACATACCTCAACAATGCATTCATTAATTCATTTGTTCATTCACTCACTCATTAACTCACTCGCTCACTCACTGATTCATTTATTCTTTCATTCATTCATTAACTTAATTGATGCAATATATATTCTGTTTACACCGTATGTACAAACACTTAACAGTGCGTCTCCTTCATTCAGGCCGAGTGTGCCTGGCGAGGGGAGTGAGCGTGAGAAGCTGGGCCAAAGCCAACCAAGAGAGAACCATCACATCACAGACATATAGAGAGAATGGGATATGGGATCAGCCAGGTGTCATTTGCTTGCTTGCTATCAGGAGGTGCAAAATGGTGGTGGGTGGGGGGAATGTGGTGGCCCTGTGTGTTACCATTAGCTAAATGAGAAGTCGCCATCATTTAGAAGTGCAATGATTTAAAAAAAAAAAAAAAAAAACAGAAACACAACTCTCACATCTCGGGGCAGAACTTAGCAGAGGGTTCCCAAGAGGCAGAACCTCAATCAGGTCCACCCCTCTCCACAGACTGTCTATTTACATCCACCAAGTCACCATCTAGTCGAACAGTAGTGTTGTACAGGAGCGTTTCTTCTCCGTCATCCGACACCATCCATGGGTTTACTTTTCATCTTGTCCTCCCCCTCTGAAGGCATGACTTCTTTTTTTTGTCCTTTCATTTCTCTCACAAGTTGTTCACAGAGGATAGTGATTTTTGTTGTTGTTATTATTATTATTGTTTGTTTTTATTTTGTTAAAAAAAGGAGGGTGGAGCAGCCTCATGCCCCCCTGTCAGAGAGACCCTGGTGGTGCGGACACAGTGGTAAGGAGGCGGCCTGTCAGACAGAGAGAGAGAGAGAGAGAGAGAGAGAGAGAGAGAGAGAGAGAGAGAGAGAGAGAGAGAGAGAGAGAGAGAGAGAGAAAGAAAGAAAGAAAGAAAGAAAGAAAGAGAGGGAGAGAGGTGGGGATGGGGGTCACTGCAGGGACGACTGGAAGAGGTGGTGGGCAGGGGGTCATCATGTTTCCGGGAGCTGGCTGATGTCTGTCAGGTTGGTGTCGTTCAGGATGGCTTTGATGCGGTCCAAGGAGTCGGCCTGTCGGATGCGTTCTAACTGCACCTGAAACAGAGCGGTCCAACTTTAGTGTCCACTTGTTTCCTTCAGCTCATTCAAATTAAAAAGCGAACAGATCAATATGATCATCATGGGCAAACATGTTTATGTGACATCATTTTAGGTCATATCTCTCATTCCTGATTTAATTATTTGATAAGCTAGGGATAGGAGACATTTATGAAACATTATCATAACCAAATATGAAGGGAAAAAAAAGAAAAGTCTCCCATCCCTACTCTAAGCTGATTTGTTGTGCCCTGTGAAAGCATTTACCTGCAGAGTTTGGGACAGCTTCACAAAGTCCCTCTGCACCTGCTCACTGACATCCAGCTCCGTCTGCAGCCGCTGCGCCTTATCTTTCTCATCCAGCGCCTGGCTCTCCAGCGCCGTCTACACACACACACACACACATGCATATGCCCGCCCACACACACACACATGCATATGAGAACACACACACACACACACACATGCACACGCACACACACACACACACACACACACACACACACACACGCACACGCACACACACACACACACACACGCACACACACACGCACAAAAAAAAAAACACTCAGGATGAGGTATTGTAAGAGGGAAAACATCATGTGATGGGTTGCACGCTGCATCTACAGCGCATGCAGACAGAGTCCAAAGTCCACTGAGACAGCGTATCTATGCATGCGCTGTGTAAAACAAGGGAGCTTAATGACTCCAGTCACGGGAGCTGCGGCTGACTGACCCTGCTGGTCAGGGCCTCCTTGAGCTGCTCCTCCATGCTGCTCTTCAGGCCCTCCACCATCTCCAGCGCCTTTGTCTTCTCCGCCAGGCTCTTCTCCAGCTGTGCACAACAGATCCCAGATCAGCTTAGAAAACACTGTTCCCAACACTCAGAAACACTTTCTAAACACTCTAAAGCATTAAAAACTGAACCTAAATCTGTCAGAACATCACCACCATGAACAAACCCAAGCCCCGTATTAGCATTTCTGCACAGCACAAAAGCACCACTGTGTAAAAACAAGCGAAGCGTCACGCTACTACAAGATTATCTCACCGCCATCAGTGAGCCGTGTTACCTAATTCATGTTTTGAGTGCTGCTAGCAACAAGCTCCACAACACCCTCCCACAACAACACACTTCAGAGAGACTTTTGGGCCAACTGTACCTGCTCTCTCTCCGCCTTCACGCGTTCTAGCTCCGTCTTCAGACTGGAGAATGAGGCTGACGGGGAATAAGCACAAACACACCATCATTACAGAGGAGTCGGCGCTCACATGCAGCCGTGAAGATGGAGCAGATAGTGCCTCATTTACCAGGAGAATCAATCATTTATTCTCAGCGGTCATCTTGGTCACTACAGGGGAGACCATACTCATACTCACACTCATAAACAGACAGAGAGGATTGCATTTAGAATGATTATGCCACAGTGAGTCACAGTATAGTTAGTAATCTGATGCATAGCAACCACTTCTGTTATGCAAATGAGTTATTAATCAGTCAGTACCATATTAATCATCATCGGTTACTACTCATAGCTGTGTAGTGACACAAATCATTAGTGCGACTCACATTAGTGTGGAACACGTGCTACACACAAAGGCAACACTGCAAGTGGACAGGGGAGGACAAAGACATGGACACAATCTAATTTGTCAGTAGCTGATGGAACATGGCGAGTCAAAAGCTATGACAAAAATGTGATCGTCACGATGCTTCAAATTGGCACAATATAATCGCAACGAATGCTCACACAAGCAGACTAACAGAGTGTGTGTGTGTGCGTGTGTGTGTGTGTGTGCGTGTGTGTGTGCGTGTGTGTGTCAGCAGTGTTTGCCAATGATGTGGTATCCATCCAAAAGTGGAGCGCAAACAGTGACTAGTAAGAGCGTGAGCATGTGCTACTCTGCAGAAGGCACAAATACACACACACACACACACAAACACATCCTAAATCCGTCAGGATGTTTCATACCTTCCAAGATGTCTGAACACAAGTCCCCAACAGAGGAGAAAAAGAAGAGGCGGAGGGGAGGGGGAGGGAGAAAGAAAGAGTTGTTTTGTGAGGATGCAACAGAAAAAGGCTTTAAGCTGGCAGACTAGCAGAATCAGTCAGGACTGCATTCAGAATATTCCCCATGCACCTGGACAACTCTGTCTGCTAATCCGGTGGCACTGAGCGCGCTCAGCGATGACGGCTCTCCCAATCCCCACCCTCAGCACACAAAGCTCCCGCACACCTGAACGCTTTCCAGTGCAGAGTGGCTGCCTAAGCAACAGGATGTCCTATGTGTATTCATTGCACACCTCACCCTGTACACGCGTATACATGCTGGAAGCTCATAGCAAGTGCATAAAAATGAGAAAAATTAGAACCCTCATCCTATGACCAAAGAGATAAGATCAGAATGCTAGCAGAATTTCTTAAACTGATGATTGTGGTCACCCAACTTAACTCATTGAGTGCCAAAAATGTAACATTACATTTTTCCTTCCCATGCGTTGAGTTCCAAAAACGTAATATTACGTTTTTAGCTTTTTTTTTTAAATTACGAAACTAGACACTCTAACACACCTTATATGTGATTTTGGGAACTCTGTGATGAATGGAAATGAAATATATGACAATCGAAAACTCATGAAAACGCACAATCTGGATATTTTATCATAACTCGGTTGCCGTTTTGGGTTGAATCAGTGACGCATGCACGTCATCTCAAAACCAGGCCATTTTCGTGGGTCTATCACTAGGTGGCAGTCTCGCCAGGTCTCGCTGATCACTTCCCGGAAAGTTTACAGGCAACACTTCATATTTCATGAAAGACGTTATCTCTTCATTTCTAGAAAAAAAACAGCGATTTTGATGAAAACTAGCCACTGTTTAGCTTTGGATTTCTCAGGAACAGAGGCGTGTAGAAATACACGGTTTGCACCCACTGAGAGCTTAAAGATCACCTTTTAAACGAGCCACTGTATGTGTTCATAACTATAACACAGAATATGCTGTGGCTGTACAAAAATCATCAACAATGGTCTAGATTGCTGGTACTCTAGGACAAAGCTTCCGAAAACAGCTTGGCATTCAATGAGTTAAGAATGGTTGCAGACTTCCCTACATTATGGGTGTGTTGTTGTTCCAATTACATGTAACCCATTTTCAGGTTTTGTTAAGTATGTGTGCAGAAAAAGCCTTCCACGCACATGCGCACACACACACACGCCTGAGGGATGGGGGGGGGGGGGGGGGTGTAGGGTGGGGGTGGCACCAGCGGGAGTCCTCACCGATCTCCTCCTTGCATCCCTCGATCTCCAGCTGCAGGGTGTCCTCCAGGTTCTCCTTCAGGCACTGCTCCGCCTGGATCTGCTCCTTCAGGAATAGGATCTCCGCCTTCAGCTTCTCCTCCAGGTGCTCCGCTGCCGTGCGCACGGAAACTATGTCCTCCCGGTACTGCATCACCAGTGACTGGAGTTCCTACAGTGGGTGGGTGGGGTGCGTGAGGCTAGTATCAATCACTAACAGTGACTGTGTGAGTGGACACCAATGGACTAGTTGCACGAAAGGCTCTCGGTGAGCTCGTTTGTTTCCTGTGGTGTTTTTGAACCTGCCGCTATTCTGAATGTAATTAGTGTCTATACGTCCTTCTTTATCGTAACGTGCTGATTCACTAGGTGCAACACCCAACCAGGTCCGTGTAGACACTAATTACATTCAGAACAGCGGCAGGTTCAAACACACCTGGCTCCACAGGAAACAAACAAGCTCACTAAGAGCCTTTCATGCAACTAGTCAATCGAGCAAGAGAGACACTGAGCATCAACAACTTTAACACTGAACAACTCTAAACTGCAGACCACAACCTGAAGGAGGAATCCACTTCCATAAAAAGGGGACCACGACCATGATGACTATACAGTAATGTCAGATCCAGTACCCAGGACTAACATATAGAGCTGTGCACCAGGCAACAAAAGGCAGTCAATGCTGGGAGAGACTGACTCTTGCATCAACACTAGATCTGCCTATCTATCTAACACAAACATCAGTACTGTTGCAAACTGTCAGAATTAAGGTGGGGCAACTTTTTGAGCAATGTTGCTGGGCAACCACATAACCAGTTCCACGTGTTCTGATTGGATGATTATGAAAATGCCTACTGATGACACTGATGTTGGTCAATATCAAAGGGAATGTGACAGAACAACAATACTCAGGAACACTAGCCAGCAACATTGCTCAAAACACAGCCTTGGGTATCATCAGCATAAGGGAACAGATTGACAGACAGATGACGTCACCAGTGCAACAGACAGCAGTGTAGCCGCAGCACACAGACTCCAAGTGAAGAGGCCATTTGAGAGTGAAAGACACACTTGAGCGTTGAGTGTGTTCAGGTTGAAAGGACCGGTAGAGAATGAGGGTGGTCACATTTCATACACAAACTCACGAGCTCTCACATATCAAACCGCCGTGGAACGGTAAAGGCCAGACATTGAACAGACGCTTCTGTACAAATTGACGACCTGCTTTGGTCAGGAAATGACCCCTGATCTATTGCTAGGAAGGCAACAATGGCTATCCACTGTACTAGCACTATGGTCTTAAAGGACACTATTGCACAGCATACTGCCACTTAAATATACTGTATATACCGGTACCATAAAATGTGAGCTCTACAAAAGATTAGAATTCAGCCTTCCAATACGACATACCCAAGCAACACTGAAGCATTGGAACCAGACCCGGTCATGGACTACAGACAATGTGAACCACAAAGTAGAAATGAAGAGTTGAAGTAGCTATCTATTTCTCTGTTTTCTCATGCATCAGAGTGAATACTCAGGAAACTCAGATTCAATTTAATGCCATTCTTGGGCAACACACAGGTTCAAAGTTAGTCCACGAACATTTTCCACTTCCAGTTCCTCTTTGAAAGCGAGCTGCAAAACCCCCTCATGACACGCTAAGTGGACGCGATTGATCAAACCAAGTCGTTGGGTTGAATCATTCATCTTCAGTGGAAGCACACAGGAAAAGGCATTAAAGAAACACGCCAACCCCGTCTACTCCAGACGTCTACTACATACGCTTCTATTCTCTTCTGTACTCTGTGTGTGCAATACCCCAGTCTGACACCATTATCCCAAATTAGCTCAGTAAAATTCACTGGAGGTGGGTGATACACCCTACAGGCATGACTGACCGCCACTAGTGCCTACCTGCTGATTCAGTGACTCACCTAAAATCCTGCGGCAGTACCAAAGTTGATTCCACAACAGACCTGACCTCTTCTTTCATTCTTATTACTCTACGACACCCACTACTAGATTACTAGATTTTACTACCCTTACTGAAAATATAAAACTACAGAAAATACATACAGTACAACCAGCACACATGTCCCAAGCGTTAATTACGGGGGAAATAAAGGTGTGGGGGCGTAGAGGAGTGGGTTGTGGGGTCAGACCTCGGTGGTGGTGGGCAGCTGGAAGTCCTGCTGCTGCTGCAGGGCCAGGTGTAGCCGGTGTTTGCCCTGCAGGCTCTCGTTGTCCCTCTGCAGCCGGCTCAGCTCCTCGGCCACCTGCTCCCTGGAGCGCATCAGCACAGCCTGTGTGTGTGGACGCAGCAGCGTCAGAGTCTCGTCTCTCACTCCCAAACACAAACACACGCACACAAAAAACACATATATACTGTACGCACACACACACGCACAAAACAAACACATACAGTATACACACACACACACAGACCCACACACACAGACCCACAGACATTTCACAAAGCCCAAACCAATCAAGCCTAGGGTGACATGCAGACTAACGGAAAATGAAGAAAAACGCAAAAACAGAACACACTGTTTTTTGCTAGGATGGAAAAATCATCTAGGAACCATTTGTAGAAATGCGACATGATAATAAGTGTTGCTGAGGCATTGTACACGGTAGCAGATTGACAAGCATGGCACTGCACAGAGCCAAGAGCCATGTCATTTGGAATTAAAATATATTTATATATATTTTTAAATATGACTCGCAGGCCTCTCATCCACTGTAGTATAAAATAAGCTTCCATTCGGTGACAGATGTCTTCTACATTTCCCCACTTGGGGAGATGCACCACAATCATCAAAAGGCATATTGACCAGGCATGACCACACTGGGACACTACAGTTTGAAGAAGTGAACAAATCTCTGACCACACCTGGGCCTCAGACAGACAGAAGCCAAGCGCTGATGAGGGGCAGAAGGGCCGAGTGTGTGGGGACTCACCATCTGCTCCTGGGTGCTCCTCTTGGCCTGACCGAAGGCCTGCTGCAGACCGTCCAGCAGCACCTCCGACTCCTGCACCTTCTGGTTCAGAGCAGATATCTGACAGACACACACACACACACACACACACACACACACACAGACACACACACAGACACACGAGAAGTTAAGGCTTAGTATTACATAAGTTGCAAAGGGGGTCAGGGTTTAGTGAGTGACTGATTAGAGAGCAAGTAGCTGGCATCATCTCCGCTACACTACAAACAAGAGCTTTGCATTCTTTATGAGCTTGCCAAAACGTTGTCACGGTGACTGAGCACTGTCATTTCTTTTGGAGAAGCCCCTGAACGGTGACACACACCTTGGCAGCTGTTTCCTCGTTGCCCTGCTTCATCGACTTCTCCACTTCCTGTTTCTCATTCATCGTCCTCTCCAGGTGGTCGTTGGCCTGCCGCAGCATGCTCTGTAGCTTCTTCACCTGCAGTCAGCACGCGACAATAAGATACACTAAATACATATACGTATACTATATACATATACTAAATACATATACTATATACATACACTATATACACATACATATACAACTGAGCTTAATACAATTCCTGGGTTCAGAACATCCACTCTTCCCCTACATAGTGCATGTTATAGTGAATAAAGCCCATATACTGTAGTTATTCACTATACACAACACATTGGATTTATATAGCACTTTTCAAGGCACCCAAATCACTTTATGTAAGATCATTGGGTCATTGGGTCTTGATCAGTTGCTGTCAAATGGGGGGGAGGTAGGTAACTGGGCGGACCTGATCGCGAGTGTCGGCCTCCTGACCCTGGATGACCTGCAGCTGTTTCTCATAATTGGAGCACATGTCACACCGACGGCCCAACTTCCTCCCGGCGTTCTTCAGCTGAAAGTCAAAAATCAACACACAGGTTCAGGCAACAGACACGTCAGTGGTGGAAATCAACACACAGGTTCAGGCAACAGACACGTCAGTGGTGGAAATCAACACAGGTTCAGGCAACCGACACGTCAGTGGTGGAAATCTGAGTTTCTGCTGTTGGATACTTGGATAAGTTTGAGAAAACCAGAATCACATTCCCAAGAGCGCAAAGAATTTAGTCAATTCCTACAGGACACTACTTCCATTATTCCCAACTGGCATTGGAGTCAAAGAGGCAAACCACTTTTCTAGGACCAACATGGCCAAACTGTGTAAGTGCTGACACATGTCATTCTACAACCCACCAAAAACCTGCATCTCCTAGCCAACCATAATACATATTAATAATATTACATATGTTTATTCCCACATTTTATCATGTTTATTTTTAACATGTTTAACTAGAGAACTACATTTTTAACCACACTGGCTTCTATCAAAGTAATTCATTTTTACACTGAACATGAACAACATAACAAACTGTCCTCAAAGGGGTTCTACCTCCTGCTGCAGCAAGTTCCACTCGCTCTCGCTGACCAGTCGGTAGCCGGACGGGGGCAGGTAGGCGTTCTCGGGCGCGTGCGAGATGCTGGACAGGATTGACGCCGTCTCTTCCTGCTCTGGCGTCATGGCCTTGATGGCCTTCTCCTGGTCCTTGGTGAGCAGGAAGTGACCGGCGGAGGGCTGAAGGGAGCTAATCGACGCCGTCTCGAAGCCATCAAAGTTGCCCGAGGAGTCGGCGCCCACCAGCGGCCCGAAGTCGGACTCGTCCAGCTGGCTGGCCGACTTTGCCTTGTGGTTGTAGCCCCCCAGGCCGTGCGAGTGCTGCTGCAGCGTCGCTCCGCCGGACGAGCCCAGGCTGTCGGTGGACTGAACCCGCCGCAGGCCGTCCTGATACAGGTCCGAGCCGCCCGGAGCACGCCCAGGAGTGTCTGCGTCCAAGGAGTGCAAAGAGCTGTGAATGCTGTGGTTGGGCTGACCCTATGGAAGAGGAAAGGTCAATACCAAATAATTATTCAGTCATTTAAATGAGTAATTATTGGACCAATTATTGTTGGTAATAATTATAATATATTAAAATAACAATGTATTAAAATGAGCAACTTAGCAACGGTCTGTTATTGAGAATTAGCAGACCACCGAACGTTGGGAAGACCCATTCAAGTGAATGGAGCATTCTTCAGCATTATGAAGAGCCGTGTAATAATAGGCTAATATCAAGTTGATTTGCTCACTTGCATCTCACAAGTTTGTGTTGCTAACCTACCTAGGCTGTGGGATTTTGGTCATTTAGGCCTACTATTTGGGTTTAATGTAATTTAGAAATAGGCTAAGCAACCATGGCAAACATTTACATCTGAAGAGAGATCCTTGCTAACTATCCCGCTAGCTCAGGTCACGTTTGACAATTATTGCTCGCTAAAATCATTAATGAACATTGCAAGACACTTATCTCTTCTATGATCCCAGAAAGATTTTCTTCGACTTGTACATTTTTTGAACATTTATTTTATCTAATGACATACAAAACATAATTAATTACATCCACATATCCGTATGCAACTTTTATTCACTATACTAAAACCGTGAGACAAGGTCAATTACCCTCACGTAACTCTTAAAGTGACAGGCACTCAATTACACCTACACATCACCAATGTGCACTCAATTAGACCTACACACCACATTAAAGATACGCCTAAGTGTAATAGTTTAAAAATAGTTATAGTTTTCAAATTGCTAAATATATTTACTAGTAATTATGCAGAATATATGAAATATGACATAAGCCATCATTTTCCATGTGTGTTTGTGTGGAGAGTCAAGCAGAATCTGGGATGTCACTGGTGTGAATGATCACACTACAGTATATTCAATATTACTGATAATGATGTCAAGGTGGTGGGGCCCCCAAATCAAATACATTTTTTAAAAAGTATCGAAGAAGTATCGAAATCCCAATTCTTGACTTGGTATCGGTATCGAAACATTAATTTTGGTATCGTGACAACACTACTATAGACAGGCCCATAAGGGAGTCCTACCTCATCTATAGACAGACCCATAAGGGAGTCCTCAGCAGCTTCAGCAGGCTCGGTCCCGTCGTCCTCGTCCTTCGCCTGGCTGATTCTCTCCTTCTCGTCCTTCTCGTCGTCCTCCTGAAGAAGAAATATAATCATAACATCACAGACAAAAATCACTGTAGGGGAAAAAAGACATCAGTTGCTTTGTATAATTCTGGGGGCTTCAAACGGAGAAATCAGTTGTCCTGCCCAAACAATCTGGCTGTTTTGGTCACGCTTACAAAATCATTATACACACTACCGGCTATAATTATAATTGATTATTGATTACTCTTGATTGGAATCTCATTTTTCTGTGTACATCTTGTGCATGTGCATGTGAATAAAGTCAGGAATGATGACTTAACAAATCGTTACCAATTATAGACCATGCATAGACACTTTTCCATGCTGTGCTGAGGCAAATATTTTCAGAAATGAGCTTTTATTGAATTTACCCGACTGACGACTCTACCCAAGCATGACCACTGAGTGGGCAATGCAACTGTAAGCATTTGCGCTTTTAGGAGAAGGACACTTGAGACAACAGCCAATGTGAAGGGAAGGGAAGGTCAGTGTGGAAATGCAGTCTTTTCTCCAGCAAGCTCTTTCAGTGAGGCTGTTGTCTCAGCGTAAGATGCTACTAAGATAGCCTTCGCTTTGTTTTAGAGCTAAAGCACTGCTGGCAAAGGGCACTCAGAAGGCCAGAGATGCACTCTCTCTGTTGACCCTGGACAGTCGATCAATAGCGATCAATACATAATTATAACTGTAGCCTGGAGTGCATATAAGGTTTTTTTTAAACATAATCAAACAAGGGCAAGTCAGGCAGCTGCAGACCTTTGCTCCATCTAGGAATGATACAGCACGTCAAACCAAATTCCAACGAATCCTGCTATCGTATGACAAATATGTAGGAGGACCGAGATATGGTGAACTTCTACCTTTCTTAACATTTTGGAAGTAAAGTATAGCAGTAGTATAGCAGTAGTTTTCAAGTTATGTGATTGGGCACACAGGCAGACCCAGTTAAAATACTCTCCGCCCTGCTTATTACTAACCATGTATGGTCATATCAAGGAGAACAGACAGGGTGGAACAAAAATCTTATGCAAATTTGCACAGTTTCAAAGTCGCACAGCTGGTTCACATAGACAAAGGGAGGGGTAAGCAAGATATGGGTCATAAACTTTTTTAGAATTTCGTTGGATCCGTTTATAGTCATTTGAATGCATGCAAACTTTAATGGACCGGAAACCCAAGATCGGATCTGATCTGAGGTCAGTACCTGATCCCGCTTCTTTATCTCCTCCACCTGCCTCAGCTGCTCTGAGGTCAGCACGCTCTCGATCCGCTGCATGTCCCGCATCAGCAGCCGCTGGGACTCCAGGAACTGGTCGTTGGCGCGCTGCCAGGTGTGCTTTAGCTGATTGTGCTGCTGCCGCTCCATCTCCAACAGGTGACACACTGGCAGGGAGCGGACATAACAGCCAGCAGTGAGAACTCACTCGCTCACCACTCAGGTACTTTACAATGGGCTGCCATCTGGCATACGCTCAAGTTCCAAACCAAAAGCAGTTCACAGTGATAGCCCTCGCGTTTAACAAATTAATTACAGGAAAACAATGACTGGCACGCCATTGACTGATACAGTGCTGGTTCACCAGGATATCCCTTGGTTAGTAGGGAATACTAGCACAGACTCCATGTTACAATGAAATACCTTCGTGGAGTTCCTTGCGCATTTTCTCTGCATCCTCCTGGAGTACTGTCTTCTGTGTGTTGAGGACTGCCACATACATCTCCAAGTCAGTGCGGCACGACTTCTCTGCCTCCAGAACATGATTCAGTTCCTTCACCTACAAAGACAAACAACAAACAAAAAAATAGATGACATTTTGACAACCCTTCAAAAATCCGGAGTGCGTCACTTATGATCTTGGCGACAGACACCTGCAGTGAAAATTTTGAGGTCAATCTCCTTCGAGTGACTTGTTTGTTTATACCTTGGAGGCCTCCAGTTCCTTCACGCGGTCCTCGGAGGTCGTCAGCTTGGCCTTCAGAGCCGCTATTTCATGCTCCATCGGCATGACGACAGAGCGCAGCTTCTCAGCATCCTCCTGGGCCTTCGGGGAAACACACACAGGACAGAGTCACACCGTCAGCACTGCTGCATTCACTGCGTACACAAGGAATAGGCAGTGTGTGCAGTGAACGCATCATACTCAGCAGCATCTCAGGCGTGCCATTCCCAACAGCAACTACCACCATTAAAGGACAGAAGAAACCAGAAGAAACTATCATTTTAAACACTTTCTCCACTGTTCAGCAAAATCCTTCAAAAATACCAAGGCACTCCTCTGTAAGCAAAACAGGTTAAAATGTCTTGATTTTAATGGGCAAATCTACTTGAACCTAAACTCACTGCTCTCCGAGCGCCGCTGTTGTTGCAGGCAGCTCACTGCGCCGGGATTAGTGTGTGCTTCACCTCACTGTGTGTTCACTGTGTGTTGTACTAATTCACGGATTGGGATAAATGCAGAGACCAATTTTCCCTCACGGGATCAAAAGAGTATATATACTATACTATTATACTCATAAAGCCCACGCAGAAATGTTTTTAAAAAGTTGGTCATTGTGAAGGTGAAACTGTGGAGTGGTATTCTGAGGTCAGCCACATGGCCTCTAGTCTTTCAGGGTTGTAAAGTTTCAAGAGACAATAATCAGAGGAATGGAGGGTATGTGGATTAGATGCTGTCGAGGGGTTGCTGACGACTGAACAAGCAAAACACATCTTCAAAACTGATCAAAACCATTACGTCAACAGGAACAACAGGCCAGAAGCCATGAGAACAAAATACTAAATCGGACCATCCACTAGAAGTCAGCTAGTTCTAGCGTTTTGAGTCATAATGCAATATTCCAAATGTTCTAAACACATAAACTACTCCAAAAGACCAGGTTAATGTCCTCTAACAGGTCAAGGCTGGATTATTCCATTATCATACTACTGCACCATCACT
Organism: Alosa sapidissima; assembly: GCF_018492685.1. Lineage (NCBI taxonomy): Eukaryota > Metazoa > Chordata > Actinopteri > Clupeiformes > Clupeidae > Alosa > Alosa sapidissima. Next base: position 35,723,054 of record NC_055961.1, on the reverse strand, counting down.
TGCAATTTCATCAGATTGTATTAGACTTCTTATCTTATCATACCCTTGCACAAATGGACAGGTATGGTAGAGTTGTGCCAAAGAAACAGGTAAAGTTAGTGGGTTAAAGTGATTAGTGTGATTGTCACTTATACCACATAAGCATAGCATAAGGCAAATATGGCATAAGGCTAACTACACATGGCATACATCTTCAACATCAACATGACCGCTTTAGCATCTATCAGACATGGGGTATCAACTTGACCTGACATGTCAACATATTGTTTGGAAAATAAGTGAAATTTGACTGAATAGAGGAAAAAAAATGACATGAGTCATTTTTTGAAAAGCCAATAAATATTCTTAATGAGTAGTGCGCTCACATCTCACTCCCCCATACCTTGCTCTAAAGTACCAAGTTGGTACCACAACTCCCGGTGTCAGTGCAAGCAACCGAAAAAGCACATGACAACGACTGAAAGTAACATTAATGCAGAAAGAAGAACTTAATTGTATGATATCTCAAGCACTCAACCCCCATCGTTTTCCAGTTCCCTTTAGTAAAAGTTGACAGGTGACGCAGTCATACAAACAGCAAATGCCACAACTTGGGGCCCAAGGCAACTCGCCAGATGGTGTGTGGGAGACAGTGTCACCTGCCCCCACGAGTGCAATGTTCACTAGTTGCTCATCTAAAGAGGCCAGTTTAAGGATCCCGGATTTAAGTCCACACAAACCTCGCTCACACACCTAAAACATTATCTCTGTCAGCTTTGATGGAGCTTTCACAAATTACCCATAGGTGCCACAAACCAACATGACGCGGCCTGATGCGTGTGACGAACGAGCGAGCGTGCGGTTCTATCTACCTTCTTCATGTCGTTCTCCAGGTTCTCCTCCTCCTGGCCCTCGGAGAGCCGCCGCCTGAGCTCCGCCATCTCCCGCTCCGTCGTCTCGCGGTACTGTGCCCACTGGGCACGCTCCTGCTCCAGCCGCTGGTGGAACTGCACCTCGTACTCCCGCACCGTGTCTACGCAAGGTGACCACACACACACACACACAGTTCTTTACCAGGCACTTAAGGGGCCTTAAGGTCATTGATGGGCAACTGGCACCAGGCAATGGGCAAAGCAACAAGAAAAAGTCTGCTGCACATGAAATGAAGCTAACTTAATAACTTGGCAAAGTCATTTTGCCAATTTAATACTGTACCATGAGCAAGACCATGAACTCAAATATGGCCGGATCAGTGCAATGGTTACACTCTGCATGATTGATTTAGTTCAAGAGCAAGACACTATGCGCGCCACCCGACTCTGCTCACCACCCAACAATGAAATTAGGGCTTGTAATGTCCGCGCATGCCACTGCTTTGTCCCCAGACTGTCTAAGTGGCTGTGTGGACTAGATCTACATTTAGACCTGTGCTGAACTGCTGTATTGTCTTCTGTGTATACAGCTCTGGAAGAAATGAAGAGACCACTGCATATTTTTCTGATGTCATCCGGTGGTTTCTGAGTGACCAGTGTTTCCCACAGAATTGAATTATATTTGTGGTGGTAGGTTTGCAGAATTAACTTGGATGCAAAAGTTTTTAACAAATTAGTGCAGCGGGGTTATGATGCTAACCAGATTTAAGCACAATTTAGCCAGTCTTAGCCAGATTGCTAATGTTTTCTTTAAACATGCATGTAGGTTTGACAGAGAGAAACAAGGAGAGTCTGTGCAAAGGTGCACATAGCGCTACAATGAAAGAATTCCATTCAATTTAAACAGTACAACATGGAAAATCATTGTGTGATGGTCAATGTTGATATTGTGGTGGGCCGCCACAAATAAGTTAATGTATGGGAAACACTGGTGACATTCGAAAGAGTTGACAGTCATATTCAAAATTGCAGTGGTCTCTTAATTCTGAATATGACCGTCAACTCATTTGAATGTCACTCAGCAAGCGTAGGATGACATCAGAAAAATGTGCAGTGGTCTCTTCATTTTCTCCAGAGCTGTATGTCCTGTATGAGTTGTGTATGTTGTGCTGTCTGATGATGTTCTGTTTTCAGTCCCGAGACTTACACTAAACCAAATTCCAAGCGAATCGTATAAAACACTGACTTGACTTATCTAAATTTTCCCACCAGTGAGGTACAACTGAAAGGAACAGTTGACCAGGGTTAAAAAACAAACAAACCAAAAAAAACGTGAACACAGTGCATGTATAACCTACGTTGAATGGACTACACAGCTCAGCCTTGGGCTTGAGCCGGCATGCTAACAAGGTGGCTGAAACCCATGGGTGCTAGCATAATTGCTAGCACATCTCTTAACATGTCAACAGGGAGGTGTACTCACTGCAACTAGTACCTACACACTAATATCTACATTAATATACACACTGCACAGTCATTTAAGTAATAGGATTAAGTATTTCACAACATATTTTACTACTATAGCTATTTCTGAGTGCTACCTTACCTTTCATAATGGCCTGCAGTGAGGCCACCTCGTCCTGCCACTGCTGCTTCACTTGGTCGATGGCCTCCTGCTTGGTGTTCTCGGAGACCGTGGCAACGGCCTTGATGTTCTCCATCTCCGCCCGCTCCTCGGCCAGCTGGGTCTGGACCTGCCGCAGCTCTGCCTGTGCGGTCTCCAGAGAGGACGCCTGCCTCTTCAGCTCCTCTGTGGAGTGGACCAGACGCCAGGGTGAGACACAGAGGGACCGGCAGAGGATGCATGTGCATGTGCACATGAACATGTTGTTTCATGTTTGTGTCGTTCCTGCAACCATGCAGTCTCCACTGCAAAGACTGCTACAAAAAAGTAGCTCAACACACACTTTCACAGGAAACACTAAAAAATAACCTGAAATGTAGAGCCTAGAATCCCAGTCAAAATATGTTGGGAGAGGTTTTTTTTGACAGATTTGCAAGACAGAAAAGTAACAGTGCTCCTTGTGCAACCAGCGGGGCAGTATGGGCCTTCACCTTCTTTGGACAGATAGAGCTCCTTAAACTTGGCTCGCTTCTGGTTGAACTCCATCTCCAGCTGCTGCTTAAGCTTGAGCATCTCAGCTCGCTCGTGTTCCAGCTCAGTCACTCGCTGCTGGAGAACCCCTGCAAGAACACACACCAGCATTACAAACACCCCGAAATAGCCAAGACGTACTGAAGGTTCTACCAGATACCCAGTAGTTTGAGTCTTTGACTGGAAAATGGATTAGGCCAAACATACAAGTTCAAAGGTTTCATGTCCAGATGTCCCCGAGTAAGAAAACAAAACCCTGACTATTTCCAATGACAAGTAGTGGTGTCTTGCATAATGAGAAGAAAGTAAAAAGTATGCCATTACACAAAGCCTTTGAGACAGACTTGTTGTAGTCCAGTAAGCAACTAGATTTCAAGTAGGCAAGGCCAGATCATCTGAATAATTGATGTCCTGAGGTGATACAGAGCAAACAATAAAAGCTGGGGCATGGTACTGTGGATTTAACATCTACAAGAGAAAATTCAGGTTAAAGCAACAAGGAAGCTTAATACTTCTCCAAAACACACTGCACAAAAGTCAGTTTAACCATTGATTTTAACCATAGATTGTGGCTAATATCAAGGAAATTGACTGAAATTGTGTCAACCAATAACTGGCTTCTGATTTCAAGAAAAGTTCTTCAAGAAATAATCCCTGCCTGTATAAATTTGAAATGTTTACATTAATACTTCACCTCAAAGCTTCAGCAAGCATGCACCTGTAGTTTTCCAAAACGTATATTTTTAATGCACTGTTATACATCGTAAACCCGGTCGTGTTCACTTACTACAGTGATTTTAACCTGTCTTCTAGTCTTCGTATAAAAAAATAAATATCTTACCAATCTGATCTTATTGCTGTAGCTGCTAGCTTTCTACCGCGACGGAGAATCAAGACCTAGGTTTTGTCTTCAATTGAATTCAGCAAAGGAGACGTCTGGGCTCATCACAGCTGTTGTTATCTAATGAAATTGTCCTAGGCAAACTCTTGCACAAACCATTGATTGTTAAATAGGCTTTCTTTCTCCCGTTTTCTATACAGCCTGCTTTCTCGGTTACTCGGACAATCTGCATGAAAACCAAACCAAAACAATTCAACGGCAACTTACCTTTGATCGCTAACGTTAGCCTCTAATTGCATATGATATGGCGAAGATTTTCTGCCCCGTAATCGCGTGACAGAAATATGACATACTAGCTGGATCATAACGTTAGTTCGTGCCAAATTAGTATTTTGTATGTTTTCAGACTGTAAATCAGCTAACGTTAGCTAACAGTTAACCAGCGCTGCTGTAGACGCAGCCCTAATTGCAAGCGCACACGCAGTTATCATTTAAATAAATAAGATATTAGGTCTCCATTTCTGATGCTAAAGACAACCGCGCGCCTGATAAGATTCCATGATATTTCTGTCGCTGTCAAAGTACTAAGCACCATGACAGCTATCCATCCATTGTTGCTACTTAGCTGCGAGCTACTGTACGTTTTCTAGTTGCGTTACTTCTTGGTCAGCAGACCAAGCTAGCAAAAGGGGCTATAACAAGCTACCCAGCTAACTAACGATGCATAGTGGGTGCACAATCACGTGTAATAAAGTCAAATGATCACTCGTAGCAGCTACTTACATTTTAAACATGTGGGCAAACAAGTATGTATGCGAAATAACTTCTCACACATACGACAAGTGGATGTAGATATACTTTGAAATCAGTGGACGTGATGGCTGAGGATTAGCAGCAGTACCCAGTCCCAGTGATGACAGTGGGCGAGACCGTGGATGTATAGGCCGCTGGCCTTCAAACAATACCTCTAGGTTACCAACATTGGTCGTTTTTTCAAGAGACATTCTTACCGTCATCGTGAGACGACCGGGAGGATCCCGGGGCCTGTTCGGCCATGGTTTCCCGGAGCTGATTGCAATTACCGGGCTTGAGCGTACACAGCTAGGAGTGCCCCAGTGCACAGACTACTACAGACTGGACAACGTCATTGAAGCAACAGTACTCATCACGCATGTGTGAACAACAAAAGGGAGGAGTCGGAAGACTATAAATTGCAATTTCGGATAATTTGTAATGGTGGATTATTATTAATATAGCTAATGCATGTAACAAATCTCGTGCATTTCAGAGCTCACTTGCAAATATGCTTGCCTGTATTGGTTGACATTTTTCTAAATGAGGCCTATATGAGAAATGTGAATGTCTCTAAATCTTAATTCAAATGGCCTATTTTGCCAAAAAATTGCAGGGCCATCTAATTCAAATAAACACATTGAAAATGTATGCATCTGTCAAGAGTCTGTCTGATCTAGTAGGCCTAAACAAAAAGTAGGCTATAGATTATTCAAATACTGAATCAGCTATGTAAATTCTAAATCAACTCAACTATTATCTCTATGTAGTAGGCTATGTGTGTGTATGTGTGTGTTTGTGAGTGTGTGTGTGAGAGAGAGAGACGGAGAGAAAGAGAGAGAGAGACAGAGACCCACCCACTACCACACAACATTGCTTATAAGACTTAACTTCCCTTTACATGGTTACAGTGTTGCCATCAAATAGTATCATCACACTTAGGAGGAACCTACACGGAATATCAGTATTTTGTATTTGTATCAAGGACTTCATCTTGAAAGCTTCCAGTGGGATATCAATGTGTGGGGCTCTCCAGAGCACAGTAAAAAAGTAAGATTATATTCAAATTTATTATTTTAAGTACAAATATCTTGTGGGGAATTGTAAAATATTCACTTTTAGTTTTACACTTTGAGAAATTAAAAGTAGGCCTATCTGAAATCTTTCACAAACTGAAAAGTAAATGTCAAATGTCTTAATCAGGGTTATTGAAATGGTTAACTTTATTTATCATATGCCTATGGACTACAAATATCTTGAAGATAACAGTGAACAATCAGTTTGGGATATTGTCAATCCTGTTTTGAAACATAATTATGGGAAATTTGAGCTTTATCTAATTCCATAACAGATGACTGGCGAAGTATTTTTTCCGTGCCCCAAACAAAATAGTCACGCTCAGAATGGTCAGAGGAAAAAGAGTGCAAGAGGAAGTCATTTAGATATGTCAGAGTCTATTAAAAACTCTGTGAAACCATGAGGATATGTCTGCTCACTGATAAACTAGACACTTTAAGAAAGTTGTGTACTGTGTCTGCTTGTATGCTGTTTTCTGTGTAACCGCTGACACAGACACTTTTAATGCACATGGGTCCAAAAGTTTGAGAATGCCTCCTGTGATGTTTCTACATCTCAGATATTAGATTGTAGGACTGCACTGTAAAAAAGGATTAACTTGGATTAACAAGCTAACTTGACTAGAGTATGTTCACTAATCTTTAACATACTTGACTTTTGTTCAAAATATATCCTGTCACAGCATGACTTTTCTATTTAAAACCTCATTTCTTAACAGTGCAAGGCTTTTTTGAAAGAGGAAGTACCTTCACCACAGTCCATCTAACTGTCAGTTGAGCTAATCATTTTAGCTAATGAATCTAGGCATGATGACCAGAGTGATGACTTAACATTTCTTTTCTTTTTCTCTTTGCATTATTCATTTGGCATCTTCTGGGTGATACGAAACAGATGGAACCTTTACGTCTCTTCTGGTTGTGGATTGTTGTCGGAATGGTCTTGTCCTCTCTGGTCATAGTACTTGTATTCATCATTATTAACAAGTGTATAAGCTGGAAAGGTATTTATGTTCAGACATGTTGGAATCCATGTAGCGTTTGTAAACTCTTTCCAGAAGTAGAGTTCTTACTTCTCAGCCATCTCAGTTAACAGTGAATGTTTTTGTATCACAAAAGCTCCTAAAAGGCGCACATATGTTTTGACCAATAAGTAAACTGTAATCTTGTTTAGTCAATAAGAATGTCATATATTGATGTCTTATTTTTCCCAAATTATACATTTTCTTATTTTCCCTTATTTGGCACAGCTGGAAATGATCAACCAAGCTCAACCCCTCAAACAGACTTCTATGCAGAGTAAGTTGTTTTGTCTTAAAAATAAAACAGAATTAATTGATTTCTACATTACACACTACATTTTTTGCAAGTCTAGGCTGGATACAGAACATAATACATTCTATTTTTACTTCTAACATCTGCATTATGTATTGAAAATTAATCAGTTAAAGAAAATTAAACCCTCTGCAATATAGTAGTCGACCATACCACACCAGAGATATTGAGAGCGACGTTCCTCCTTTACCACCCAGAGACATGTTTGACTCCTCAGATTCTGGTAAGTAAAAACATTCATGAGGTACAATCTTTCAAATCAAAGACCTGCAAAGGCTGAAAAATCATAGAACTGTGCATTTGCAATGTGATCAAGCATGAAGGGCAAGCTAATCTCAAGTAGGTGCACATAAAGCAATTTTAATGTGTTGATTTTAGTGTTAGGGGTTGCTATTTCCTGCAGTGAAATTGCATCTATATGCGTATTCTATAGTAGCCTTTACTGAACATATTATGGCATTGTCATTGATACTGGATAATCTGTGACATTTAAAACAAGAGTTGCGTATTGGATGTATTGTGGTACATTTCAAGCATAACAAAGCATAGTCTATAATCTGAGGGAGCACACTCAATTCACAGTCCTCTCAGGGCCCTATTTTGACGTTTAGAAACGCAGCGCAAAGTTATTCTTTATCACGACGCAAAGTTTATTCCTATCTTACACTTGAATTTTTCGCCATGCGCTTTTCTTTTATTAAACAATGCGCCCAGGGGTGTGGCAATAATGACCTGAGGTGTGGTCTGGCATTATCTAAAAATCACTATCTTAAAAGCATTTAGCCACTGACCAAGAAAAACCTGGTCTATATAGTGAAACGTGCATATGAAGCACAGCTGAAGACAGCATGTCACCAGACGTCAGCAGCAACTCCTCTGCAGGATAAATGTCCTTAGGTTTTTTATTCAGTCATTCAAACATTATTGGGGTAAGTGTTGATTTTTTCAGTGACTTCAATAGTGAAAGTAATTAACTGTGTAACCATTTTGTCGTTGACTATGACACCACTGTGAAGTTAGTTTCACTTTGCCTATGAGTAAAAAATAATAGACAAGTGCAGCATGGTTTAGTGGAATACCAGTTCCATAAGGTCTTGTGTGCAAACAGATTTCCTTCAAAAGCACCTATAACTATCAAAATACCAATGCGCTGTTTGAAGTTGCACTGCTTGCTTAAAGGGAATGACAGATGTAATTTGTATTGGTTTAAAAGAAGGTTACGCCCAAAACACACCCATGACTGATTAAGAAACACACCTTTTTGCACCAAGTGCCCGACATTTGATGGCAAAACCACCCCGAATGTGGACTGTACTAACCCCTAAATGTATTTAAGCTATTCGCCAGTGACCATGCGTTTTAGATCGCCAAAATAGAGCCCTCAGTATCTTTGAATATTAATCCAATGGCATGCTTCATATGGAAGCTCAGCACTATAAGGATTTGCACAAGAAAAAAAACACTTCTGTTGTCCTGATTTTGCCAGTGAATCAGTACGAGCCGGTCGACCTCCCAGAGTATCTGAAAGTGGTTGAAGATGAGGGACCACAGACGATGTATAACCAACCAGACATACCCAAAAGTAAAGAAGCACTGGAGGACCAAGACGCCTCCACTGAGGAATACGACGATGTCATGCCACCTCCAGGATACGATAGCGATTACGATGATGTAGGTTAGCTGTCCACCATCACACAGATGGGCGATCAGACCTCGGACAAAGAGCAGCCACTTTTTCAGCGTTTTAAAATGCTTACTGACTGACTTTTCTTTTGTTGAGTTTACTTTTCACCTCACTGAGATAATGAATAATTTATTGTTTTAAAACTAATTTGATCTTCGGCAAACATTACGTTGCACCTTTCATGTTGCTCTCACTGCTGCAAGTACAAACTTTTTTTCCCTAAACACCGCACAAAAAAACCATCCACACCAACTGCACAAAGCTGGAAAATTATAACTATGATGTTATTCCATTATTGTGCAATGAATGTGAAAATGATAGCCTTGGAGAGCAAAATACTGCCTTCAACTGCATCACATTCCATTACTTTTCCCTGAGCTAAATGGAGGTCAACATGGAGGACAGGTGGAGAGATAGTGGAATATTGTATGTGCTCCATATTTAGGCAACATTGCAATGCAAGCACAACCTGGCACAACACTTCAAATTATCGATAAAGAACAAAGATACTGTGTGTGTGCGTGTTTCAGGGTGTTTCTAAAGTGTAAGCTTTTTAATACAGCTATTAATGTTAGCAGTCAAGATTTGCAATGCGAATGAGGCTATAACACACACTAAATATTATATTAATATGCATTGTTCAGGGCATGGATTTATTATAGGCCAACCTCCCATGCAAAAAATGGAGCTGTCTTTCCACTAAAAAGGCCATAAAATGAGGTATTATTTGATTTATGCAGTGTTTGGGGCTTTGCAGAAATTCTCAAGTTGGAAATAGAGGCCCAATAAACTGTTTGTGTTGGAAGCACAAAACTACATAATTTCTAACAGCTTGTAAATCCATTGAGAAATCATATTTTTCTCTGCTTGAGTTGTGGACAGAGGGGTGGGGGTTCTGAAATTATGCTTGCCAGCTACAACAAACTCAAATCAAGCCGATGTGCTTTTATTACACTTTAAAGCCAGAAATGATTTGAGTACTGCTGGGAAGGGGGAAAACGGGCAGCATGGCCTAACTTTAGGCATTTTCTTTCATTATTTTCAATTTCTTGTAAAATAAAAATATATGTGAAAAATATGTGCCGTTTATGTACCTTGCCTGAAAATTAATGAGTACTTTTACAAGTAATAGTTTGCAAAAGATTATGCCATCACATTATGTAAATGCATTTTTAGTTGTTTTTTTTGTACACACAACATTGTGGACACCTTTCTTACTTTACTACCTAAGGCACTGTGGAATACAATTATTGAAGGTTAACAGGTTATGATGAACAACATCCTATCAAGAGAGACAATAGCTGAAAAACACATCAAATAAAGTAAAACATTTGGCATACACCCTTTACTTGTTATATCAACTCCTTCACTTCAACAAAGGCAATTGAAATCAGTCAGAAACACAGGCATCATCACACTTCCCCAAAGCAGATAAAAAACGCAAGGGCTCATCACACGTCTGCAACTACAGCAAGCACATCCAAAAACAAACAGCAACAGAAGGTATTATATCCAAAATGATTTCTGCACTGCACTCTCCAAGTCTCAGTGATGAGTGAAAAAGTGTGATCTTGTAAAAGAACATTTAAAAAAAGGTAAGAGAGGATGCAGGGCTAAATGCACACTTTATACACATTTATTTTTTGTTTTGTTTTTTTAGTAAAATGACAATATTCTGATATGAACTTATCCAGATTTTTCCTTTTGCAGTTGAATGCCAACTGACTGTTGCACATCGAGACAAACCAAAAGAAGAAAAAACCTGTAGCCAATGCAGGATTACTTTAAAAAGCAACATCCTGTCGCTGTGACCCTTCTCCTGCTTTGAGTCAGTCAGGCTCAGAAAGTTTCGGGGAAAAGGAGGTTGCAGACGCCGACAAACCAAGAGTCTCTCCCCTGACCTCAGTGAGTTTCTGTTCATTGTACAGTACATGAGAAACGATTTGGGGGGGGAGGGGGGGGGAGGGGGGGGAGGGAGAACACATTTTTGTTTCTGATCTCCCACTGCACTCAGCATCAATGTCCAGAGGCAAAAAAAGGAGAAAAAATAGTGGCAAAAGGAGCTCAAGCTAGCCTCCAAGACGTTGGCCTTGACCCCAAGCAAAACCTCCAGGCCTCTCCTCTGGAAGTGGGTTGTAGTTGGCGTCCTCCTCTGGAGTGTCGAATAGCATCTTGCTGTAGAAGAAATAGAGATCATCAGCAATCATCGCTTTCATGTGGTTAAAAGGCCACTTCTTCTTCTTGCTCAAAAGTGAGCTCCTAACCAGACTCAAACATTCAGCCTCTGATGCACAGCTGAGCAACTGTACATGTATTACTGAACAGACATACACTCAGTTTCAGTTCTGCATGGCCTTGAGTTTAATATTAAATATTAGAGCCTGACCAATATGGCCAAATGGTGATCCTTCATCTATATTTCCAGTATTGTCTTTGCAGCTTAATTACATTGCATTTGTGAAACATAAACAAGAGTGCAAGAGCGGCAGAGCAGCAAAATGAAAGCATTGCCCAATATCAATAAGCCGATGAGCAGAAATTGGGGGGTGTCCTCATTTTGGGCAATTTGTCCTCACTGTTAGGGTGTTTTCACATACTGTAGTCCTTTTTAGTTCAAAAGCACTTTTGCACACCTCTTCTTTGGGACCGGTGCGTCGGAAAAGGTACAGGTCACCTGTAATGCTTATTGAAGAAGTCCTGTACACGGTCCTTTACGCATGCAAATACTTTATTTCACACAACTTTTCGGTCACACAGAGCTTCCTCAGGTGAACATATACCTTTTTAAAAGAACCAGTCCACTAAAAGGGGACCAGAAAGTGGGCCAAAACAAAAGGTTTTGTTCATTTTGCATTCACATTGTGAGTTCATTTGAAAGTCTCGGATCTCTTTCTAGTGCACTTCAGCTCTGATAGGTCTCAGTTTTCTTCTGGGGGTCTCAGACCTTACGGCTTTGGATTATGGGCTATAGCTGGGTTAGTTATGTATTTTCATCATCATTCATTATCAGGTTTAAATAATTATCGTAACCCATGATTGGTGTGGTAGTTTGTTTCATGAATATATAAATATAATATATAAAAATATATTTTCCGAATGAATTCTGATCTGAAGTTACTGCAAAGAACCGTTAGTCAACATGTCAGCCAATCACACTTTCTAATTTAGTGGTATGTCCATCCCACCTGGTTACTGTTGTTATGTCCAACTACCTGTAGCTCACATCCAAAATGACAAGTGAACAGCAGCCTGAACTGCACCATGCAGCATGCAGAGCGGTACAAAATATGACCGCCGCCCACTAGTCCTGCACATTCTAAAAATAAATCACGCTTTGTCCATTTGTCTCCATCTCCTACTTTTGTGTATGGAACTGAGTGTGTGCATAGTCTGCTTTTGTGTGTGTGTGTGGTGTTTTTTTTTTTTATGTGTGTGTGCGTGTAGGTGTGTTTATGTGTGCCTGCATGCGTGTGTGTGTGTGTGTGTGTCTACAGGCCGATTGGTGTACAGTCACTAAATGTACACATATAATGCGGGTGAATTTGTTTTCTGGCAGAAAGTATGTTGCAAAAAAGCAAAAACAAGGTTTTGTAATCAACAGGTATCTTTGACGGACATGTACAAAACTTGAATCAGGGATGGAGATTAAATATTTTCTCCACCTGCCACTGTTGGTATGAGTTCTGAAGCATCCTATAATCCAACTATCTAACTTGATCTAACTATACTGTACACCATCAGATTTAAATATTTACAGGTATCAAGGCTATATTTAAAATTTAGCAGTTATTTTCTATTTGGCCTGTTATGAAACCATGCACTGAACAATTTAAGCACAGCTCAGCTTTAAGAAACTTAAATATATGCATGCTTAGCATTTTGTGAAAATACACTGAAAAACTCTGGTTTAAATATTTAGTTATCTAGGTGATATTTTAACATTTATTTTGTATTTGGCCTTTTATGAAATCATGTATTACAAAAGCCCAAAGTTGGAGACCATATAGACATTTGCTTCAATTTCAAAACCTGATTACTCTAGAACGGCTAATTGTTTAGAGACTCTGAAAAGGAGCAAGGTTGTAAGGGTGTTCACACATGGTTCCCTTCCTGGTACACATGTTGCCTCCACTTCCCCTTTTAAATACCAATAATGGCCATCAACTGGTCTTTTCAAATAATTTCTGAACGGAAGCGCTTGAGTCAAGAGGAAAAAAAGGTGTCCCTTCTATTCTCTAGCTGGGTCGTAATTGCAACATAGTTCAAGCCTGAGAGACCTGATGCTAAAGAAGCAACACTTACAGAATGGTGGGGGTCTTCAACCATCTGCTGCCACCTGGTTGATTGGGGAATATATCCTCAAGGAAAAAATAGACATGTCCCACAGCAATACCTACATGGGTAGAGAGAACAGAGATTCATAATATGCTCAAACAGAAAAATACCCATCGGCAATTTCCCTATAGTGATCAGTGATCATGTAATGTCACTTGCACTCTGTGAAAGCACAACCGCCAGTCATCTTGAAATAGTTTTTACATCGACTAAGTGAAGTGCATCAAATCCTCGCGAAACCTATCATTATTCAGGACATCTACAAATGTTACGTTTCAGGCGATTCAGACAAGCCTGCAGCCTATACAATATATTTTTTTCCCAAAATCAGAGAAAGGTAAATTGTTCACAAGCTAAAGTGTTCAATTTACGTTGTTTTCTACCAATAATATAAATAAAAATATATGAAAATTAAGACAAAATAGAAACTTGAATAATCCTGTCTAAAAGTATACTAAGCCCTCCTTTGTGACCAGTTCAAGGTATGTGCTGTAATAATCATGCTTTGTAATTGCCATCTTTTTTTCACAGCAGATGCTATGAATCTGTTGATGATTATGTCATATTTGTAAGTCTCAAACAGTCCATTTGTTTCCACAAAACTTGCCATAACCCATCATTAAAGGGTTTTTCAATTTTTTCTTCCGGACCCCTGTTATTTAGCTGGGTTAACAAATTTCTAGAAACTGCTAGAAACATTTGTAGGGTAAACTCTTGATGTGATGCATAATGTGCACATGCAATATTCTTGTGCAGGAAACACTTCATGTGATGCACAATAGGGGTGTGCCGGTATACAAAGTGTGTACCTCGGTTTTGAAGTCCCGTTTCAGTCATTTTCAGTACAGTGAGTCTGTAGGTACTGCTAAACTAAAAAACAATATTGCTGACGCGCAATGGGAATAGTATTTTGGAAAGGTGTAAGATGTTTCTTGACGTCAATTGACTAAACTGCCATATGGTCCACCACAATATGTTCATGTGGGAATTTGAAACATGGTCCGCAAGCAAAAAGCCTACTGATTACTGTTAAAGACTATATTTGGTACACATCTGTATTGAACCTGAACCTAAACGATTCGGTACGAATACGCCTACCTTTACACCTAATTCATAATGACTAATGTGCTGGGCAAAGAGGTGGCCTGATTTGCTCTTTTTATTACCTAAGAGATCCACAATGATGGAGTTTCCAAGCAGCAGAGAGAAGCCCATTAGCACCCATGGCAGGAAGGGGGCCTGGAAGTTTAGCAGACCAAAGAAGTTCATGCGCACGTTGGGGTTGCGCCTGCTCCACACGTACACCAACATGATGGTGAACGCCTGGCCTAGGAACACCAAACTCACAAATGTGCCAAATATCTGTTCGGAAATTAAGTTCGATAAACAAAATGGAAAACCATGTATATCTGTAATTTTACAAAACTGTATCCACAAGACTTGTCTGTTCACATGCAAGAATGGCAGTAAAGATTAGGTAAAGAAGTATGTAGAATGTTATTGGACAACAACTAGGGCTGCACGATTTGGGGAAAATACCTAATTACGATATTTCCCTGACAGATATTTGATTGGTAAGCACACCAAGTGCACAAGAAGCACAATACCCCCAACCAACAGTGAAGTTCACTAAAATTAACTGTACACAATTATTTGTAGCTTTTCCGATTAGGTAATTGTGTTGGTTCATTTTGCGATTGCAATAATTGTGCAGCCCTATCCCCAATGGGGCAATTTGTTTAGCAAATTTTAAGCATGTAATTGGCAATATTTAAGCAACTGTAAACTAAATATCCAATGATATTTAACAACATTATGCCACAGACTGTAATTACAAGTTCCATCTTCAGTTATGCTATTGTAACAAGAGTACAAAACAAAGTAACAATGCTAAAATGAGTAAAATGATTATCCCATTGTGACAAAAGGATACAGTCATGAGAAGGCCGCCAAAGAGGAACATGAAGACAAAATCAGCTGTTCTGCCTCTGAACGAACCCTCCTCCAGCATACGACAATATCGGTATCTGCAACACTTGAGTTAAAGACATACTGAGCATAACAATGAAATATTATGGGATGCCCCTGCAACAGAGCACGATTTTAGCCCCAAAAATGGATATATGGAATATCACAAATCAAAGGCATTTCATGCATTCTGATGGACAAAAATCATATGCTTAGTAGCTGAAGTGCATCTGCCGACAAAGGATACAAGAATATCATGTTGAATAAGAAGTTGAAACCAACTGGACCAAAAAACAGGAAGTTGGTTATAAGTCGCCATACCTGTGAAGTAAGAGAAAATAAATACTTACTGTCTAGTCTGTGAATATCTTAATTCTAAATCACAAACATTGAACTGCAAAGGGAGCACTTACTTGATAATTCCTTAAAATCAAATCTGGATTGAAATAGAGTTGGAAAGGTGTGATGAGTTCTAGTTGCTGGTATAGAATAGAAGCAAAAACATGAGGTGAGTACAATCAGCTCAGAATTACACCGTAATACCAAACACCGCTATAATCGGTTAGGTTCACACTAGCTACAGCAAGATACTCATAATTCAGACATCAGTGGGCAGGGCTGTACAGTGCTACATATATGTAAAACATGCTACAAAACAACTGTACTATATATGTGCTATGTATTTATCATCTTAGCACCGGTGACACCTTCTTTAAACCCTTTTCAAGAGTGTACCATTCAACTTAGGTGTTTGTAAGTGCATACCGTTGCTACAGATTTTGTGGATTGTGGTACAAAAATATCAACCTCTATAGCATCAGTGCAATGAGCAAAAAAAGCTAACGTACAGCCCTGGTGGGACCTGAATAATGGGTCTGAATAATGAAAATAGGCCTGCACTAAGTTAACAGTATGACTATTTTACATGTAGCCTACCTCCAAGAGAAGATAGCAATGCCCTTAAACTAAACCAATACACCGGGAATCAGGTATGTTTACCCTGTGACTATCTGATCGCTATCTAGGTACGCACAACTTCACAATCAAGACATCACGTTAACGTTACTTCCCATAACATGGTAAAATGTTGCTGAACACATAGCCATACGTAAGATACGAGAGTGAGGCACAACGTTAGCTAACGTTAACTAGCCTTGTGCGCTGTGTGTGCACAAGTGGTGTGTGCTGAAAGAGTCAACAAAACCTACGCTATGCTAGCTGCACATCTATCGCTCGCTAATATCATGCCCGGTAAAGTCAGCAGAAACACAAAACGTTGTATATCGCTAATTGCTTCTCACAATGGGTAATTTCTCTTTGACAACTAGTTGGATAGATAAACACAACAACCTATTTTAAACATTTAGATAACTGTGTATCGTTAGCGTTCGGCTAGGCTAATGAGTTACAGCTAAACAGGGGAAGAGGACTGCATTCATGGACCTTTCACAGTAACAACTCAGACACTTTGCTATTATAAATACTTTTATAAAAGATATTACTTACCACAGCAGCTGTTGTAAGTACACAGGCAGTGGTGTATGCCCTGGTTACCACAGGAATCTGTAAATATTCCTGCTGGAATGTCTGGTAAGCCATCTTCTTTGGACCACCACACAGGTGCTTCCGGCATTTTCTTGACACGTCATAACATTCAGTGGAAAGGGGAGGGGCATTTCATATTTGTGACCTCTCATTCGTGTACTATTTGATGAGTCTGTTTTGTTATTGGAGTACAAACATGTCAGTCACTTGTAGGACGGCCACATATGTCAGTTTTCCATTGGTTTTCGCACATATACGTGTCTAGTGGGACGCTGCACACGACTGACATGTTTATATGGGCTTGTTTCCTGTGCAAACAAACCCAGTATATTTGATTATTATCAGCTATCACTATCAGCCACTATCAACCCAAGCTGAAATGAATACTGAATAATGCAAGCTTTGATTGAGCAGATGACAGTGCTGGCAGTTGGCAGTTGAGAGAGTTAAACAGCACTGTTTTTTTTTTTTCATATGATGAAACTATTTTAAAGAATGCAATAAAATAAAATAACTCCAAAATATCTAATGCTATTTTAATATAGTCAACTAAATATAACTAAATATATCATGGTTTATGCGTGTCAACAATGTAGTTTTACATATTAGCCACAAGAGGGAAGCAATGTCAAACCATTGCCAAAAATCGGTATCCGAGAAGGATGGGCTGAATGTATGATACATGTATGAACGTATGAACGTATTTCAAATACAAAATAGTCATTTGTAATTTGTATTTTATTAGGTTGAAAAAAATGACTTCGTACTTTGTGTGTATTTTTGTAGTTTAAAAATATTGCCAAATGTCTCGATGTCTCGCAGGCAGAGAAAAGTTATTTCTCTTATTACACTGCCCATTTTATCCAGTCAGTGTAGTGATGAAGGAATAGATTAAATAGACAGATTTGGAAAGTGATTTCATGCTCCCTTAAAGAATCTTTTTAGTATTTTCAAAATACAAATATACAGTATTTTAGTTTTGAAACATGGCGTGCCTACTGTATTTTGTAGTTTATTTTGACACACTGAAAATGAGGGTATTTGATATTTTATTTGAAAATACATTTAGATGTATTTTTCCCCATCCCTGTATTAGAATACCAGAGAATTTCTAAATAGGGATTTTCGGTTTCTAAATCGGGATTTTATGTCAAAACTCTTGTTTTAGTGAGAAGCAGTAACACACTAACTATCTTTAACCATTATTTCATTGTAAAGTGTAAATTAGAAGAGTAAGATAATACACTTTTGTCTTGAATTAGTTTGCCATTGCACAGCTTACATATCACATTGGGCTACACTTTTGTCATCATTCCAACCCTTATGTCTTAGGCTAGCCGTGATCAAGCAACCCTTATGTCTTAGGCTAGCCGTGATCAAGCAACCCTTATGTCTTAGGCTAGCCGTGATTAAGGCATTTGCATCCACCTGGCACACAAATTCTCACACAAATACCACATAGGAACCAGGCAACCAGTCCTTTCAGCTCCTCCAACAGCTGCACCTGTGACTTAACTGATAGGGCATGGGACCAGCTCTGCCAAGGCCGTGCCATTCATTCCTAAGGGGTGCAAACACTGATAACACACACACATGATTTGCCCGACACCAAATGTGGTGTCAGATGCTGATGTTCTAATGATTCAATGTCTGAGGCAACGACCAGTGCTCAGTTCTTTTGTTGTGCCCTGTCATTTCTGTTGGTGTTTTGTGTGCTGTATTGTGTGTCCCTTTCTTTATCTTTTGTGTACCTGACTGCAAGTTAAGTTTCCCTTTGGGATAATAAAGTGACTGAACTGAAAAACAAAATATCTTATTGGGCGGCTATAGAGACATTTACACAAGCGTGAACTTGTTTGTTGTCAACAATGCAGTTTGAGGTGGTTGCCAAAGGGGGGCAGCACTTTCCATCCTCCGTGAAGGTCCACCGAAAATCTGCTATACATGGGGAAAAATGAGCTGATGACAAAGACTTCAAAAAACATCACACTAAATCCCTTTGATCACATTTTATGTTGTCAAACGTGATTAACATAGGATTCCTGGTGGATGAAACAGTTGGGTGAATACATTACCTTCCTTGCATAGATTTCCCTTATTAAAGGCAGGGCAGGAAATTAGTGTTTGTGTCTTATTGAGACAACTAAAATCACAGTATCACATCAGGACTCTTTTTTATGCTCTATACAGTCTTTTGTTTTCCATTCAAAACACAGCAAGGCACAAACACCTTGTGGAGGATTAAAACCAGGGAATAAAATGTGACTTTCAGGTGGCACAGTGGCCTACATTTTATTCCCATGCTCTGTAGTGCACTAAAAACCCTAGAGCAATATATGTCACCATAATGGCAAAAGGCAAATTCAATTCTGCTGTAAGTATCAAGGCTAGACGATGTACAATTGGGCTTAGATGCTGGAGGGCTTCCACCTCCAAAAGAGGTGCAGCCACAGATGAAGGGGATGAGGTGAGCACAGTGAGGGGTCGAACGAGTGCGGAGAAAGAAGAGGAGGAGGAGGAAGGGGGGCAGTTTTCAGCCCCAGTTCCTGTGTCTGCCTCTTTCATCTTTCTCATTAAAGGGCCAGTCAATGCTGTGGGGGCCATGCCAGTGAACTGGACGCTGGTGGCCTGGCGAGAGGAATCACAGTCTGGGCACAGGGGTCTCCCCCCATCCCACTAGCCCACACCGCCTTACCTAACCTAACCTCACACCCCACAATGTACAGTAGGAGTCTTATCTGCACACGCCTGCCCACTCACACATCCACTGCTGCATGTGACAAGTGCTGATAGGGACAGAAAGTCAGGAGAGGCTTAAATAAATGAAATAGTATTATATTAAGCAAAGGCTGCAGAAAACTGATTAAGAGAGAGACCCATATGTGAGTTTTTTTTCCACTTGTGTAAATTGTGTCCATTTTTAAAATCTGAATGCTTTTTCTTTGTGTGGAGGTCGGTTGTTGTGTTTTGCTAATATTTTATCTAATTAGATATTTGACTTTATTCATGAGAGAATTCATATTTTTCCCACCACAATTTGTGCAAGAACGATTATTAGATACGTATTGTTTGCTTACCAGATGTATGTCATAGCATTGTAGCAGAAATGCAAGTATGCTTATTACAACAGTGTAGATTTTTAACATAGAAGAGTGTGAGAGCAATCGATGAGGATGTCACCATGTTCTGATCAATAGGTGAGGTTGAAGTCTGCTATGGTCTGCAAAATCAACCAAGAGATTATACATGACACTCACAGGGCTGCTTAGTACACCTCACGATAGGTTGTATAATACTTGAAGCTATTCGGAACCTTTAAAATATCTAAATATTTAGGCATAAATGCCTCAGGTCATTTTATGTTCTTTTTAAATGACTGAATCACACAAGAGATGTT
Source organism: Alosa sapidissima (assembly GCF_018492685.1). NCBI lineage: Eukaryota > Metazoa > Chordata > Actinopteri > Clupeiformes > Clupeidae > Alosa > Alosa sapidissima. The sequence continues at coordinate 35,703,078 of NC_055961.1, read as the reverse complement.
CCCACACTGTGGGAGAGACTCCAGTGGGTGTTCAACAAGCTTCCCACCCCACATCAAACTGTGACATTTAGTTTTGGTGCTTTTGGGCAGCAGTCCAGAGTTCACAGAGCTCAAAAGACACTGATCCTCCGACCACTAGTGACAATCTCAAAATGAGAATATTGGATAAGACAAAGGCTAATTTATTTTGATATGCAATGATTTGTGTTGTAACACACAACTGTGGTGCTCTGAATTCATATCTATTTACACAATGCGCACAAGGTTTCTCAGTGTCCTGCGGTATCAAACTGGCACACGGGTATAAGGACTAAGCTAATAATGACCTAAACTGGACATGTAAAAGGATTGCGATACAGTTAATCCTTTTAAATAGACAATGGAGTTCATCAGTTCTGTACTCCAGATCTTTTTTCCCCCTGTATAATGAAGAGGAACTAAAGGATGAAATGCTGCAGATCCCAAAAATGTGATGTGCTCAAGCTTAACTGATGTAGCACTGAGATAGTGTGCGGCTCCTTCGGGGCGAGTTGCGTTGCGCAGTATTTCTTCACTTAGCTGAAGGTTACGATTCAGTGGGATATCAAAACAGATTAAACCACCCATAAGCCTTCTGGGCCTGCGGCACCAATGCAGGGAGAGGTGGGGGCGGACTCGGAGGGAGGAGGGAGGAGGGTGGGTGGAGCAGGAGTGGTCCTGGCACAGACAGGAGGACAGCCGGCGACAGGCTGTGTGTTCTTGGACGGGACGACAGCCCGTCACAGTCAGAGAAGGGTCACTTCCTCTCAGCCCAGTCCAGCTCGCAGTCCAGCCCAACAGTCCAGGGCCCCCCAGTGCACTCTGTCTGTGCTCCACCTCACAGGTCTCTTTACTGTGTGCGCAAGAGAAGTACTCCGCTGTCCTCCACTGACAGCATCTCACACTCCTCTGCCTTTTGAAAGCTGTCAGGAATTTAGTGATAGGTTATTGAAGCTATTGCATGATGGAAATCATTTGAAATAATAATCTAGAAGTTGCAAAACATTTAACATATTCCTTGATATTTTTTTTGTAGTGGAATCTTTTTTTTTTTACTGTGAATCGATCTTTCCCAGGGCTGGAAGGCATTTGGGACTTTGTTGCTGAGGGGAGGGCTGGGTAAGTTTTGCTCTAGTTCTGGACACAAGCAGCCCTGCCAATCTCTGATTAGCCTCCAGTGTAGCCAGCAGACCGCGACATGTTAGGGGGCCTGTTGATTCAGCCAACCAACCACCTCAGATGCCTTGCTGGTGTAGCACTCAATACAGAGCCACTGAAGCGATACCGGGGAGGTTAACCAACCCATTAACCAGGAAGTCTTGTTGTCTGCTAAAAGGCTCCATTTTCACTGGTGCCTTCATGCCAAGAAAAAAGCATTTTATATTCAGCCTAAATTGTTTTCAGCCTACAATATCAGTGCTTGCTGTTGTGCTGAAGATATTTTTACAATCAACTATACATTTATAATGTGCCAAAACGGAACTGAGGAGCACAACATGTTTATTTTAAAGAAGCTACAGCATTTCAAGTAAAGGATTTTGTAAAGATTCCCAAGAAGACAAGCTGATTGACTTTTATACTCCCTGAAATGTTATTTAAATGTCATTAGTCTCTAAAAATATGAAGATCAATAGATCTCATATTAAATGTCATTAGTCTCTAAAAATATGAAGATCAATAGATCTCATAAATGCTTCATCAGGGTGAACTCAAGTGTAATTATTAATGTGCCCCGAGCCTGTCACGTTTCTTTGAGGAAGAGCATTTGACATTTTCCTCCATGTGCTTCCTATCAATAACAACAGTTAACGAGGGAGATGGCAAACTGGACAGACAAATGATATTGAGGAGAGAAACTATTTTCCACCATTTTGAATGCGTAGATAAAGCCTTGAAGTGTAAGATGATTAGGTAATTATCTTGTAAAATGACTGTGGTCATAACTCCATCGAAATGACAGGTGAGGATCAATTTATTCAGCCCAAGAGAAGAAGCTTCAAATATCTTCAGGAATTGCGCAGTATCATTTGTGGCCGGCACTAATGGGACATTATGGAGTTTCTGCAGTGGCCACGGAACATCCGCTCTATCGTCTAGGGGAAAGGTTACATGGGCTGAGTTTTACAAAGTGTCATATTTTAAGTGGATAACATGGTGGATTCAAACAGTAAGAAATATCCTCATATAGACAACATGGACAGCATGGATTAGCCCTAAACAAATCTGTAATACGATCTTTGTGGGTTTCTCTATTGCAGTGTATCTCTTTTACATTAGTTTCAGTATGTGCCATTCTCGTTCAGTTAACTCACAGAGGTTTGGGGGGAGGATGCAGCCTCTTCCAGGGCTTAGATGAATAACAGGGTGGCTGTACCCATCTGCCAATGTATCAAGACTCCATAGAACCCATCTATCTCAGAAGCTCAGCAAGTCTTTGCATCACCCATACTGCATCACAGTGCTTAGAGAAATCACAGCCCAGAGCACAATCACAGCTCTCTCTCTCTCTCTCTCTCTCTCTCTCAGTGCTCCTCGTTAGCAGCTATCTTCATACCCCATCCGCTTGCAGACCATTTTTGCAAGACAGCAGGAAGGAGCAGATGCCACTCTTTCTCTTAGCTGTCACTCATTCTGGAGGGTCCGGAGTGGACCCCCCGCTGGCCAATTTTCCCCTCCCTCGGCCCCCACAAAGGTCTCTCAGTGATGACCATGCTGACACTGTTCCAAGCGGGAGTGCACAAAGCGCTCCATGTCTGGGATGCTGCACATGTACGTCTGGAGCCACCAGCCACAGTCTTCCAAAGCCACCTCAGGTTTGTAAAGTGATTCTCACAACCTCCCTGAAAGAAATCTTAAAGGGTGGTAGAGCGTGAATGCATTTTTTTTTACCCAAGCTGATAAATACACATATAAAAATTGAATGGATAGAGCGGAATTTCCATTTTTCTGATTTAATGGAATGCAACTTTTTTTTAAAAATGTTTGCAAGTCAGCAATTTTTTGCCATGGAATTTTTATCATACATTATGCACTTTTAATGGGCTTTGCGAGGAAAAGTGTACTGTCTGGCTTTCAAGCAGGCAACTTGCTGACTTTAACAAATGAGGTGTTTGAGGGCATATTAATGCCTTTGATTTCCAGTCACTTGGTGTTGGGACATCCCTTAACATGTCTGGGCTACACATGAAAGCCTAGTGCAGCTTGTTTGCGCGAGTGTAGGCTACATTCAACTTCACAAGCAAGACCCCAGAGTCTTCAAAGCAAATTTACATATGTCCTTTCAACAAGCCTAACAAACCATAAAACAGTTGTATTACTTAAATTTAATTGAGTTGACTGAGGCTTGTAAAAAATCCATCCCGACCCCACCTCAAAAAAGAAAATCATCATCATTGAGAATGATAAGGAGAAAATAGGGTTTAGGGCTTCAGGGTTCAGTGCACATCAATCATTTTGACTAATGCCAATGAATTAAAAACAAGGTGCGATGCCCCCAGGCTTACACCATCTGTGGGGCAGAGAAGGAAGTGCTGCTTCGCTTTACTATCCAGATGGGTGTAAGGGTTACTGTATAATGCCAACAAGCGTTCTTATAAATAAAGAATGGGAATGCTCTTATTACCACTCTGGTCTGACTGTCTGTGATATGAAAACTGATAGCAAATATATCTGTATCCGAATGTCACATCAAGGCAAGCACTTGTAAAATATGATATTATAAAAGATCTTAAAACCAAGTCTGATATATACTTTTATCTTCAGAATTTTTGAAAAAAATAAAACACTAAGAAATGTTTTCCCTGTAAGGGTAATGCGGTTACATCATGCAAGCCTATAGGCCCCCATATACCATTAGGTAAAGTGGAGGTATAGGATACTCTCTTAAATGATGAAAAATGACACTTCAATTCTGCCTGGAAACCTCCCTGCGGTCAGAGGTGATTTAGGGGTCTGTCATTTGAAGACTGAAAAGTGGAGGATTTATGGCTTTTTTCTGTCCAAAAAAACCTCAACAAACTGTACGTGGCTCATATTTCACTCAATATTGGCATGTTTAACAGATGACAGAACATGAGTGGTTCCCTGACCAGACAAGGTCTTCATTAGAGATACTGTACATACGCTACGCTCTGAACTCTCTGTGACACGATTCTTGTGAGATAAAGATACAAATGACTGAACAATCAGAAAGATGAGGAACACGGTGAGGTTGAAGAAATACATGCTGAACAAGAGCGCTTACTCATACAGAGACAGGGCACAATGTCTCAATCTAACACTGACTCACACGGAGTGCTAATGGAACACAGGGTCATGTGAGGACAGGGGATTGTTGTCAGTCAACAGCACCAGCTCTGCGTAGATTTGAGCTATTTTCAGATCACTCACATGCTCCAGAGTCTATTGTTGAAATGTTCTTGTGTGTGGCCCAAGATCAAGCCTGTGCCTCTGTGCCAAGAGCCTTTCATCTCTCTACTTCACCTTTACCTGCCTGCACCTGTGCGTCTTCTCTCACCTGTTTCTTCCCCCTGCAGAGATGAACCTACCCACTGTTTCATACCTGACTCTCCTGGACACCTTGGACTTGCGTGCAAACACTGTGTGTGTAAAGGTTCTGTAGTCAGCTCAATCACTCTGACATTCTGACATGGGAAAAAAGACGTTTCAGCATAGTGGCCCAAACGTGGTTCCAAAGTAAAAACAAACTGGGGTCTATTTATGGATGAGAACAAGTTCAAACTTTTGTATTGGAGCAAAAATGATTTTGACATGACCCAATGCTTGTGTTATCATCACTGTGAGCCATGTCGTTGTTAATACAAAAAAAAAAAAAAACGCCTGGCTCAAAACTCCTCCAATTAACATATTTTTGCTCCCAAACAAAGGTTTGAACTTGTTATCATCCATAAATAGCCCTAGGTTGATTTTACTCTGGAATATTCCTTTAAGGTAGAGCAGTGTGAAAAAATAATTTACACACTGAAACACATTTGTGTTAGCGGACATGGTCCAATAAAAAGCATTATGAGAAAAAGCTTGGGAGTGTGTTCTTTCATGTTAATTATAAAAAAACTATGACCAACATGGTGTTGAGATGTTGCAGCAGTGCCACGGTTTCAAAGATGTGACTGAGGGAAATTCCACACTGGCAAGGCATTCACGAGATGACAGGCACTCCCACACGACAGCTGTACAGGAAAGTACACAGAGTGTGAGCCAACTCAAGTGCCTTCTGTAAGAACCTGGAAGCCCGCTCTCCTCACAACTGCCAGGAGTCTTCCGCATGCCAACCAATGGTGGCACGCTGACAAGGGTGTGAACATAGTAGCGTACAAGGCTCCAAAAAGTGCGGTATCTGTCTCATACATGGTGGTGCACACAGCATAACCACAGCAGGCACTGTCATGATGGGGGAGTGGGGGACATTTTCATTTTTGCTTACCTTGTAGTGTGACAGGAATGTTTTGCCCACCATCTTAAAGTCTTCAGATTCGCACCAAATATGTCCATAAGAAGAGGCACAACTTAATTTTCAGCAAAGCATCCAGGAGGAGTTAGCGGACCACTGCACAGCAGATTCAGGTGTCAAATCTCACACACAAAACTGTGGAAAGATTTTTTATGTACCATTAAGCTGTACCATTGTAATAATATGACACCCCTTACAACATGATATGTGATAATTATGTTGCCACCTTTGTATGACAGTTGCATAGCTACACAACAAAGTTATCGGGTAGCCCCACAGAATGGCATAACTGGACACATAATCACTTAAATGAAGGGGAAAACAACAGAATTTGTACAGGAATTCTAGACATGTGACATAAATCCCTTCTCTTTGGAAAACAAATGTCGAGCTGTTCAAACATCAATCATCAAGTATGCTATTCTGGACACTCTTGTCATTCAGTCTGTCCAACCTGAACAAAGCTCAAACCATATGATACACGTGCAGTAATATGATGCACACCATTGTTCTTCTCATTCACCTGAGGCTACACAAGTTAGAGTCAATGGATAGAGAGAGAATGGAACAAAAAAAGTTAGGAAAAAAATGTCCCACCAAAGGAAAACCTGTAATTGCTTTGCAAAATGGATTTTTCAGCAAAAGACAATTTTAAGGATTGGGCAATTTACTTGTGCTCTGCGGGCCACATTGTGTTTTTGTGAATATTTTACTTTTGTCTAATTGTTTTTAAATGCTCCCATTAGTTTACTATTGCCCCGTCTCGCCCCAAGGGCAGAATTGCCATATTCTTGTGCTGCATTCGTATGCAAATCATGATGTGTTTGAAATGCATTAAAAGAAAAAAATGTTCAATTAATCACAACAGCAGAAGTATTTTTCTGCTCACGTTAACATGAAGTGTCAATTTCTCTGAAAGAACTTCCTTAGTCACAATCAGAATCAATTGAATCTCAGACGTTACATATACTTTTTCTACCATCTTTGTATAAGGCATGACATTTGTTTCCAAATAGCTTTCCTGTTTTTCCTCAAATGTCAGTACATATGTTAGCCCGGGGGCAGGTTATTTGTGATGTTTTCTCACAGCAGTTTTGCCCTGTGGATAGCTATTAAGGCAAGATCTCATATGACATTCCACCCATTGCATGTCTCATCCCTCTCCCTCTGTATGGGGTCTTTTTTAAAAGGGTTTCATCAGTCAGTATGGTATGCATATGAACTCAATCTATTTTGGGGCATATGTTTGTGACATGTAGATTCTCTGTGTGGTTAATGACGCAAATCGTAAAAAGGTTCCATTAGAAAATTGTTTGTTGCTTTGGGTACTAATACTGATTTCACATAATGTGTGTGTGTGTGTGTGTATGTGTGTGTGTGTGTGTGTGCGCGTGTGCGTGCGTGCATGTTGTGTATGAGAGATTTATTTAAACATAAAATCGATCTGCTCAATAAAACACTGTAATAGATTGGGAAGACATTGATTTTAACAGCATATGTGCTCCTGAAAATTAAAACAACTCAATTGGTCAGCACCACCGCTCTCTTCCCTGCCAGTTTTGCAGTGGTGCATCAACGTTACCTTCTATGACAAGCAACACTGCACTACTGCACTTGCTACTGGTAAGCAGTGGCCACTGCACATGGTTTGACCATATACCTAAACTATCTCAGTGCTTTCTCATGGAAACAGAAAAGCCATTTGTCACACCGCATCCCCTACAAGGAAGTGAATAAATTAAAATATTACATAGAAACATATGCCATAAAGCAGCATTTGTTACTCACTGAACCAACTGGTGTCTCTGTCTCTCTCTCGCTCCCCTACCCATAATAACAGCTGTTGTCTGCAACTGTCTACAAAAGGGGAATAAATGTTTTTGACCATATGCATTATCACCACAATTTCCCAGCTCCAACCAACCCCCTTCTTTCTGGGCAAGAGCCTCTGAGCATTTTAAACAGTCTTGAGCCATCTTCAGTACTTATCTTAATCCTCTCAGCCCTTTGGTGGTTAAAGCATTACTCAAGGGAACTTCCTGTCGAAATAATGAGTTCTGCACTCATTTTAACGCTAAGTACATTATTGTGCCAGTAAAGATCCCATTAGATAAAATTGTCTTGAAGATGAATGGCAGCGAAGCTGCAATGAAATTTTACCTAACATGGTTCTTTCTGATTTTTAGCTTACATGTTAGTAAACTTTTACATAAGTAACGTAAATATCTGAAAAGGGCATTTAGTGTTGCCTTGCGCGTGTATATGTGTGGGTGGTGGGTGTGTTCTCAAAGGGATCCTGAATGACCCTTTAAATCACCTAAATGTAATGTTCTGTTATGAAAGGATCAGTAACAATTTACAATTAGTTTATTGACATACATTTTCTCTACCAAAACATCCCAACTGTCATGTTTAAAAGAGACTGTCATGTTCCAAAGACAGCAACTTGAATCTTGCAGGGTGGGCTTCTGTCGCTAATTTCCTCGTCCATCTTTGCCGGTTCCGTGGTGGCGGTCCTGTGGGTTTGTGGCAGATCTAACCCACAGAACAGCTGAGCTCTAATTGCTTTCCTCGGTCGATGCTCATGGCCCACGCTTGGAGGAGAAATCTGCTGAGTTGCTTGCCCTTGTCCCGTGTGAAAATCAGGAGTGTCCTCTATGTCCTGGCCTCTCTCAGGAGCCCAAGGGCAAACAGAAACCTCACAGCCATTACCTTTTGTCCTCTAAACATGGCATAGAAAAATGCTCAGGGACACTGTGGCGATGGCCCGTCTACACACTGGCCTGGAGGGCCTACCCCAACAATACAGTTGGCTCCAAATGTGTTTAACTGGGGACTGGATCAAATTAAAGGCTTTAGTGGTTTACAACGTCTGAACGCTATCACAAATCACCAACAACTGCAGTGAATAATCATGCGTGAAATGGATGAATCTGCCAAGACTTTGATAACAAAGGTCTGTGGCACACTGTAAAGAATTCAACACATCCATGTAATGTTTTTACAGCTTAGCATGTGCTTGGCTATCTTTCTGTGCTAATTTTCTGTCAATCAGCCAATGTGTGTGCTCATGTAGGTCAAGTGTTACTAATGCCCCCGTGTTAAGCATATCCTCCTCTTGTTCCGAAGAAAAGAGATTTGGACAAACAACACACAACCCTCACCGACCATGTCCACCTCTCTCTTTCTCTCTCTCTCTCTCTCTTTCTCTCTTTCTGTGACGGCACAGAAATGTCAAGGACCACTCAAGGGTGCACTGCACACACAGTATGATCACAGAGAGGCGAGTGTGCCCTGTCCGGACCCCTAATGAAGATGAAAAGGTGCCATGATCCCAGTTTAATGCATTATATTGACATCCCGCCCAGCCACCTGGGTACCACACCTCGCTCCACCCTCCCATCCTCCTTAACCAAAGTCTTTATAGTCGTCCTTGACACCAGCTCCGCCCCTTCTCCTCTCTCCGGCCAATCAGTGTCTGAGACCACAGAGGTGCTCCAAAGTGATTCATTAGTTAATTATGGCCAGGTTCCCATGACGACGCTGACTGCTACAACAGGGGTCACCCTAGACTGTGAGGTGCCCCAAGCCAAAGCCATGCTCCTGAATGAGGGCTTTGGAAAGACTGGCACCCGCTGCACCTCCTCCTCCCTTCTCCAAGGAAGCCTCCAGAGACCCCCTTTCACCTCACATTCACACAACTGCACTCATATATCTTGTGAAGCGTTGCTGTGGAGTCCCAAGAGACAATGGCTCCGAGACTGTCGAAAGGGCATCCACGGTACAATGGACCAACAAATGGAAAAACATGTGAATTATTAGTATTCCCAACACAGACAACATTGAAGATGTCAGCTCTCCCTCACAGCAGACACCAGAATCAAAAGAATTTGTAATAACAATGCTAATTTGTTAGATTTGTCATGTTTGTAATTCCAGAATATCAATGTATTTTTTGACAATTGTGAAAACAAAGAAAGTAATAATATATCTGTATTTGAAAATGGTATGGTATTATAACAGACACCAAGTGTAAAACAAATATGGTCACTCCAAAAAAAAAAAAAATTAGTCTTCAGCCACAACCCTCCAAAACATTTCTGAGCAAGAGGAACAGGAGGACTTTGACATTGTTCGATGCTCTTGGTGAACTATCATCTTTCAGCGTAACATTTGGCTGGGGCGAGTCTGACACCCCTGCCGTGGCACTCTGTGCTCCCAGACTGTGAAAGCCGAGCTGCTAATGTTGGCTTCAGCTCAGCTTGGGGCTACGGCGTGGAGAATGGCCAGCCTAATCACATTACCTCCCAATCACTTGATAATACCAGCCCCACATTAACTGTCATCAAATAATGCGACTGGCTAGTGTCGGTCGTAAACAGGATGGGTCCTGCCTCGCCTAGTGTTGTTTTCATGCTGCTAAGTGTCTAGAGGGAACCTTCCAAACTGCTTAGAGTACATCCTGGAGAAGCAATGCCTTTCTGTGGCTGAAAATGCACTGAAAATGTTTTTTTGCTTCCACAAGCGAATGAAAAAAAAATCAATAAAATGAATTGCTAATGACTGATTTGCATTAGGTTAAAAGTGGTTAGGGAATGAATAATGGATTCCACCACCTCAAACTATCACACCACCACCAAAGGTCCCTATGATCTTCATTGGCATCACATTGTAGTTTTCCTGCGCTTGATGAAGTGCTAATTTGAAACGTAGGAATTTCTGTACATCTACAGCCAACCGCTTTCTCTCTCTCTCTCTCTCTCTCTCTCTCTCTCTCTCTCTCTATATATATATATATATATATATATATATATATATATATATATATCACATTTCACAAGTTGGAATCTCAGTTGTGGTGCCAAAACAGAAACATAAAATCAGAAAACACAAGCATCAACTTTTTCCTTATTGACCAACAAAAAAGGTGTGAAAGGAAAGAAGCGAGAGGGGAAGCATCCTTATTTTAGCCCATGACTCATAGTCTGGTGTGTGTGAGCATGGCCTGCAGGTTGGGTTTAAGGTGACTGCCCAGGTGGAGCCGACAGGTGCCTGTGGGTACGCAGTCTTCCTTTGTGTGCAGAAGAATACACATTCCTGGCTCCCTAGCGCCCTCCCCATCCCCATCCATGGGTCTGTGCTGTGGGGGGCCTCAGTGAAGCAGACACCAGCCTCTCCGCCTAAGATGCAGGGGGAGATCCCAGGACAGATAGCGTTAGCTGCTTTTGGCAGAGGAGATGCTTCTCCAAGAGCCACCCTCGCCTTAGTACTCCTTTCATTATTATTTACAAGAAAGCATGACCAGAGAGAGAGAGAGAGAGAGAGAGAGAGAAAGAGCGAGATTACCATGACGACTAGCCACCACTGGCATAACAAGATAGAGGGAAACAACCGAGACAGAGACAGGCTCCAAAAGACTTGGAGCTCTTCTGATAAACATTACAGATGGCAAGAGGGATGTGGCTTAACACCCGAACATCTTCAAAGTCCCATCATAAGATATGGGCAAGTTTCCCATCCATGGATTAAGCCTAGTCTCAGACTAAAGCAAAACTTCAATGAATATCTCCACTGAAAAAAAGCTTTCAGTCTAGAACTTGGTTTAATTCATGCACAAGAAAATGGCCTTATATTCTTTAATGTCTGCTTTAGCTATTACGGGTGATGTAATAAGAAATTTATACAAAATTCAACTTTTTTCACTGCTATGGAAAAAAACTTGTTTGATTATGCATTTTAGTGTGACTCACAAGTGTGGACATAGTTTATGTATGTGCCCTCTGGCCTACAGGCATTTTGTTTGTGACATTTTCTGGTTCCCTATTTCTGTCTCAGACTTTACAGGTCAAGGTGCACGCTGCATGTCTCTTGAGACTCAGATTCTAACTGTGCGCAATTTTAAGTATTCAATACTGTCTGCAAAAACCACACGGAGAGTATTTGCCTTGAAAAAGAAACTGGTTGCATGAACTATCGTTTGCAGCAGGTATCTTTCATTTTGCTTCAAAGAAGCTTGACTCTCTGACTCTCTCTCTCTCTTGGATATCCATACTTTTAGAATGTTTAAGATCTTGTCTTGGCTGTTTAAAAACCTCCTGGAACATTTCCTTCAACAGTTGTAGAGACACATAAATAAGCCAGGAGAAGAGTTGCACTCTAAAAACTCTAGGAGAGCTCATTACTGATTAAATAAATGGAATTGAACAGAGATTCTGTGTGACTTCTCCTTTTGATGAATATCACAGTTCTACAGCATGCATGCATTTGGGATAAGGTCTGAGATAGACTTGCACAGTATGAATTATCATATATCTTCACATAAATATTTGGCCTTTTGTAGAACAGTCCGTTAGAATTGTCTCCTTATAAAATTTGATGACGAATCACGAATACATTTCAGTATTTTTTTTTTCTTTCAAGTCAATCAGTAAACCTGACTCTGTGTTGGGCTGAGGTGGTCCTTTGGTCGTCCCCCCTATAAAGCAATCTGTGTGTGTGCTAATGGTGTTTGTCCTCTAAATCCTCCTTGTCACCCCTTCCTATCTAGCTAACAGCTCTGTTTGCTCTCTCCTGACACTACACTGAGATAGACAAATGAACAACGGTGGGATGCAACAGTGAAAGCCAGAGAGGAGAGGAGGAAGAGATTAGGAAAGAGAGAGATACGAGTGGAAAAGAGAGGGATGAGGTCAATTTGAGATGGAAAATTAATTAAATGAGGTTCATTTCTAATTTCTCACTAGCGAGAGGATGAGAGAGCGAGAGAGAACATGGAAGGGACTTTGTTCTCACTGGCGAGAAGATGAGTGAGAGAGAAAGAGAGAGACAGAGTATGAGAGAGAGAGAGAGAGAGAGTATGAGACAGAGAGAGAGAGAGAGAGAGAGAGAGAGATCTGGCCTCCATGCCGACTTCAAAGCCTTTTTTCCACTGCTGGCTTATGATCCTTCTCAGCTTCCTCTGAAGAGCCAGACTCAGAAGGCACTGATTGTGTACCCACTGCCTCTCCACTCTACTGTCCTGGATCCAAGCTGCGGGCTGTCCTCCACCCACAACCTTGCCAAGCATTGATGATGAGGGTCTTTATTTCATACAGGTGAACAAACATACTGGAGTGCTGACGAGTCAATTGACAGACCCCACTGAAGTGAAACGAATGAAACGAATGTGTTCCTCTGTGACCTCAGTCTCACCAAACCCCCACCACAAGTATGCGCATTATTCTGCGCACGCATTATGGCTCAGTGGGATAAGGAAATGTTTTTGTTTTAATGGTAACCAAATTAAAGGCAACAACTAAAACCACAACGTGTATAATTTTAACAAAAAATAAGTTTTTGTTTCACTATGCATTTTTTTAACAACTGATACACCCACCCACAATCCTCGGCTTCCCCTTTTAAACAGAATCTCAGCACTGATATCTGGCTTACTGTGGAGGGGAAAGTTTAAAGGCTGAATTTGAAAAATGCCAGTTCCCCCCTTCCAGTGTAACTTAATATTCCCCGCGATTTTGCATCCCAGGCAGAGGGAATGATCTATGGCAGCCGGCCTGGTTAGACAGCTGGAGTGGCAGAGCCCGGCAGGCAGCCCTCTGCTGCAGCTGTTAGCGAAGGTGACAGCAGAGTGGTGAAAACAGCAGAGGTCGTTAACTACCTGCGAGCCCATACTCTTGTTTGGAGAAGCCCCCATGCGGGATTCAGGCAATCTCCTCAGGAGCAACACACAACAAAAGCTTTACTTATTTGCTTATTTATCTCTTAATCTATTTTATTCTGGTTCAAGGGATGGCTTGGTCCGAGACCAATATTTTAATACAATATACACTCTCTAGTCGACCATAATCATCCTATAAGCCTATAATCATAATCTTAAACTCATAATCAGGCCTTAATCCGTAAACGCCTTTTTTATTTGTTTGTATGTGGGGAAAGATGTATGACCCGGCAGTGTTGAGAGGAGGTAGGCTAACTGGTCATGTCCATCAGAGAAACACAATGAATTTTCATTTGCACCTCTCTCAGCCATTGCCTATTCCGAATATTTTTGGGGCAGAGTGGGGGGTACACGCTGGATAACAGAGGGGAGGGGAGTGATAATTGCAAACCCACCCCTCTCCTCCTCTTCCCTCGTGGAGACAGTACAATAGCCGGCAGACCACTCTAGCAGTTCGACTCCCCCTCTCCCCCCGTCCACGTCTCTCAACCACCCACCTACTCACTCAGGCAAAGTCTGTCTAGTTGCGTCCCTGTGCGCGGAGTAAGAACGCTTCATTCCAGTGACTGGTACGCTGCGGAAAGCATGGCTTGCCGGAAAGATACGCTCTTGCTCGTCATTTTGCTCTCTCTCGTGACTTTTTATGGTAAGTAAAATGTACTTTTGTTATCAAACCTTTAGGATTTAATAATATAGAAACTTCAGAAAGAACTCTGCAGTGTGCTGTTGCGCTCGCACTGTAGCAGCGGGATGCTGACTGTTCAACAATATTGTGTTGTATTTTCTTGATCAAGAGAGTACAAAGCTACTGAAATATGTTCATTTCTGTGAAATTTATGAGCGAATTTTGAAAAGCAATTTAAACACGGCAAGACGGAGACGAAGCGCATCTCTCGCCTTTTCAATGTGGTGTTTTTAAACATGCCATAGTGTCAATGGAAGTTGATGTGATCTTTACAACGAACAGAACGTTCAGTAAAGAGGAAAGTTGATACTCATAGAACTGTCTATTACCATCTGATCTGAAGTAAAAATGTATACAACCTTATCACACTGCACCATCAGTAGGCTATACGTTTTAATCAAAAGGGAGTTTCACCAATAACTGGTTTGCCTCTACCTGCCTCTGTCTTGAGTCTTTCCTTATATCTGAATATCTTGTGCAGGACTGGACAAGCTCTGTTATGGGTTTATTTCTAGGATAAAATATTTTTCAACAAATTTGGCTCTTGCACTTGAACACTCTATAAACTCTCAGATGTGGTGGAGTAAATGAAGCAATCCCTTTTTCACACTCAGTATGAAATGCTGTATTGAGTGTAACCATTATTGGCACTTTAAAATAACAACAGTATGCCTAGTTGCAAAATTGACAGATATTGCATGACAAATCCCAAGTAATAATTATCAGAGAAAGCTCCAAGGGCATTTTATGTCTTTTTCCTTTTTTATCATTCAGCTCAGTTGTCCTTGTTTGTGTAGCCCAGGCCTGGAGATGCTTATCATTCAGACTTCACGTCCCCCCATCAACCTGCCGTATTGATCTGATGAGAGTTTTTTTCCACGTGATGATCTCTGTAAGCCCTGTGAGGAGCCCCTCCTCTCTGCCCCTTCCTCTAAATTAGGTCCCGTCCCCTCCTGCCGACCCCCACTCCCAGCCCCCACCCCCCTCACAGACGGAGCTGTCTGTTTTGGGATTATTGACTAGTTGGAGCCTGGACCGTCCATACGGATAATACCCTCCTGGGGATGATGTAACCTACCTATTAGTATCTGTACGTTTATGTAAGAAACTGCCCTACACCTATAACGGAGAGATGTTGGATGGGCCGAAGAAAACCACATTGATGCTGTCTTAATTCAATTTGAGATTCAATACCAGTGTCCTACGCTAATAACCAGTTTTCAATGTGTGATTAAGATAGAGGTAAACAAGCATAGCCCACAGACAGACTGAGTGAGAGAGAGAGGAGAGGGAGCTTATAGAGGCATTCATGCTCTACTCTTTGGCCAAACTCATGGCTTGCAGTACAGACACCAGGATGCCAGAAATGACATGCGTCTGAGGAGGCAGAGAGCGAGACACAGCTCTAATAATGCATCTGATGGAGGCCAGATTAGGCTTCCGCTGGCCGGGCATATTAATGTGTCCACCGCCTCCGTCCCACCATATTATGCATATTGAGTTCAAGTTCAGAGGAGAACCAGTCTGGCCCAGTGACAAAAGGGTTTTGCTGGAGACTTCCTGCCTCCGAGAGCAGCCTTTGACCTCCACTGAGGACAGCACAATTAGAGTGCTGTTTCCCCCATGAGAGAACTCATAGCAGACCTTTCCTCTCAACCACCAAAATAAAGATTGCTTTGCATGATGGACTTTGTTGTCAAGGACAGACGAGACTATAGCTTAGCTGTGTCTGAAAGGTGTGCTGCATGTCATGCGGGTTAAAATGGAGGAACTTGACCTATTATGTAGCTACCCGTTAGTGGTCATTGGGGTGCTGGCTTCTTATTCAATTTTTTATCATATCTTAGCACAGAGAATGTATTCTAGTATTCTAGAAACAGTAAAACCTTCTAATACATATGATGATAAACATTTGAATTTATTAACAGCTGACAGAACACTGCACTGACTGTGTTGAAAAATAGATTTAGCTCAAGTGGTGATGTCAATAGGGGGCAGCAAAAGGGCGACTCTTAATGGGCTTGGTACCTCTGCCTGAGATAGCGGTGAGGGACCAAAGATCAGGCCTGTTACCCTGTTACTCATATCTGAAACCATTTGCGGTGGGAACTCAGAGCAAAATTCATATTCTGTTCCAGCTTGAGAGAGACAAAAAGTCATTGTAGTTGCCGGGTTGCATAATGTGGGAACGTTTCTGATAATATCATGCCACACTGTACCTTTTTCTGTGTTTTCCACAGTCTGGGGGCCGACAACTGTGCAAATTGGGGGATTTTCTTGGTGGCTGTTCAGAGGGAGCAGCTGGGATTCTTTGTCTACGCAGCATTTCTGCATTAGGCCCAGGGAGAGCCATGCGTGTCGGGCACAAGCACTCTGTGTGCTCTCATGCTGGTGCCCCAATGGCTGCTAGAGCACACAACCTGTCTGTTTGGCGCAATCAAAATACCCCATTCGCGCTGCATCAAATTCATTTTCTATCGCCGCCTTTGACGCATTTCTTATTGCACACGCAAGACTTGGCTTGATCTCAGTAATCTCAAATGTGCTTCTAAAATTACCTAGGAATTTAGCACCCAGGAGCCAGCCAGAGAAAGGGGGGGGGGGGGGGGGGGGGGTCATAGTTGGTAGGGGCACCTGGCCCTGTTGCTGTTTTAGCCACCTCCCTGGATAATCAGGAAGTTTTCATTTCCCATTCTGTCTCAAGGGCTGGCTGGCCACGACAGGACTCATTCCAGGGCCCGCTTGATCACAGCGGCAGACGCACCTTGTTAGGGCCGAGACCTTGCTGTGCTTAACCTGCTGGACGGTGATGCAGGCAGACAGGGGCTAGACGAGCGAGCCCGTCCACGGGGCTCAGCCTTGAAGTCGCCTGCTTAAGGGCGAACCAAAACAAAAGGCCAGGGGTCCCCTTAAGCACCGCCAGCCGCGCTGAATAGGGGGCTGATTGGTCGGAGGTAATCCGAGGTGTGTCTGTCTGAGACAGGCAGACAGCCTCCCGTAAAGGATGAAGGCCCAGATCTTATCTCTCTGACTAGGCTCTTATCAGTGCTGCGGAGGTTGAGCTGTGATTTTGCTCTTGCCTTGCCCTCATCGCTTATTGCAATCCCAGCCCCTGAGCTGCGTGCAATAAGGGGCCCCTCTGTCAATAAATTGTTGCTGTCTCATCTTTGCAATAAAAATGATGCATTGAGATTTGGGATGGGGCCTTGGACCGTCAGGAGGCCTAGCTGTCCTTGCAGCAAAGCATCTGAATATGATTGGATATTCTGGGTTGGGCTGTCTAACTGATATTTATGGCTGTAAATACAAGGTATGGTCTGAGGCAGAGATGAGGATTTTATCTAATTTTTGTCTCGTTGTGTTTGGCACTAATGTCAGGGTTTCAGCTTCTGTGCGGTGGTGATGTAGAAGGCACCTTATTAAAGTCAGAAGTGCAGACTGTGGTAATTGGGCAAGAGAATGAATAACAGTCATCCAGGTCTGGTGGGGAGAAGGGGGGGGGGGGGTAGAATTTAGCTATTATGGACTGATGCCAGACACCTCTTTCTCTCTCTCTCACACTCACACACACACACACACTTACACACAAAAACAGCTCTACATAAAGGACAGTGGGGGACATGCAAAAATGGAATCCTCACAGACACATATCTCCTTGTGTTAGTGGTAATTTCAAACAGATTCACAGGAAATTGTTTTAGCAGTGACAATAGTGCATGTGTTGCACTGTAAAATGCACTGTACTGCACACTGCACAATGCACTGTAAGCGAAAAGACATGAAGCCGTTGAAATATAATTGCTTAGTGGTGACAGAAGGTGCATTCACTAAAATATACCTTCATCGTTTTGTTAAATCACCATCCAGTGTATTGATTAAGGCTGAAGTCTACGAGTTGTGCGACCTATTGTGGTGCCTCAGCATTGTTCGATTTTTCTGCTGAGCGTTTTATGCGGCGTGACTGTATTTTTAATGTGGAATATTAGATGGCCAGTGAGAGTCCAGTCATATCGGACGGGGGCCCATCTGTGGGGCACATGGCACTGTCGCGGGCCAGGCTCTCAGCCCTGGCACCAATCCCAGCGACGCGAGAGGGGGATTTGAAAAGCTCTCAGATACTGTCCTCTCAGAGAGAAAAATCTCCCGCTGAATCAGCCCCGCCAATCCTCTTTTTTTTCTTCTTTTTTTTCTGGTTCCCTCCGTTTGGCCCAGATCTCTCCCACACCCCCAGAGCAGAGCTGCCCGCAGCAGCAGCAGACAGCTGCGCACACCTGGCCCCCCGACTCCACTAAGTCCACGGGCAGATGTGGGTGTTTTTGCGCGCGGCGGACAGGGCCGGGGCGCCCTGCTCTGGTTACCAGAAATCGTACACCACAATGCCCACAGCTCCTCCTCCTCCTCCTCCTCCACCCAGACAACCCACCCACCCCCACACCCTCCGCAGTCTTCAAGGCAACCAGCCTCCTCCTTCAGCACTCACATGCTTCAGTGCCCAAATATCCCCCCCCCCCTCTTCCCCTCTCTCCCTCCCCTCCCCTCCCCAATCCTTTCTTCCCATTCTGGGGCCCATAGGCTCTGAGGAGTTCACATGTTTTTGGTAGCCGGAGTAAACATTATTGATTAGCGTGAGGCAACTGAGGAAGAATAAAAAGTCGGTTTTGTTTTGACACACCCACAGTAAGAGAGTGAGGGAGGGAGAAACAGGGGCAGAAGAGAGAGAGAGAGAGAGAGAGAGAGAGAGAGAGAGAGAGAGGGAGAGAGAGAGAAACAGGAGTAGGAGTCAGAAATAAAAAAATAAAAAAACAAGAGATAGGGGGATGGTTTGCTGGGTGTGTGGGTAGATGGCTGCAGGTGTAGGAGGAGGGCAGAATAAGAATCATAACGAGTAGATGAGCATTTATGATTCATACTGCCTGTGCTTGCAGAGCTGCATATGAAATGTTTATGTCATTGCCCTTCTAGCTTATTATTTTTTTACCGCTGCGTTTTATTGTGTGAGCAGAAGAGCTGTCCATTGTGTGGTGAGTGTATGGTATATGGCCAGCACATGACCCATTGTCTTCTCTGAGCAAGAGATCCGTTTCAAAGGGTTGTGTAATTTGATGCAAAGAATGTGTCATGATTTAAGCCCTTTGCCTCAAGTCATTTTCTGAGACCTATTGTAGCAGAAATGGCAATGTTTCATCATTTTACAAAGCATACGTCAACCAATAATGTCAGCCATTCAGATTTTTTTCCTCTATCTATATGTCCTGAGAGCAAACCATCCCCCTTGACCGCCATGTTTGGGGATATTATCACCATCTATTTTGTTTCTTAAAATCAATTATTTTTTGATACATGATTTGAATTAGCTTACATATATTCCAAACAGTAGTGTATATTTTGTTTAACATTAAAGTTGAAGATTTGCTGTTGAGGCAGTTTATTCTTCTTTAAATATCCGAATACACAATGAAATCTGGTAAATTACCTCATGGACTGCAACCAGTCCATGGTTGGAGAAGAGTACCAGTCCAACAGGAGAAGAGTACTCACAAACCAAAAGCAGACCAGTGGCTACCATTTCAGTCTGAAACTCTTAAATGTTCCTCTAAACCATGAAATTGAATTGGCGCTAACGCCCGTGGTAGCATGCCATCCTCTGAAAAGAAAAAATACATCAACTTTATGTTAGTCTTGGTTCGGATGGTTGGGTTTCACTGTGAAACCACATTGAGTTGTGGTCGTTATGGGTGGACTAAGGGAGAGTTTGCTCCATGACAGTGGTGCCCTGGTAAAACAGTGGGAGTGGCTCCATAGCCAAGCCAGGACACGGGCTGCTTTTGTTGGGTGGGTAGAGCGGGCACAGCCCCCCTCCCCTGTGGACACAGGTGAACTGAATCGTCCGCAGAGGAAGCCTACGCTCCTTCTGGGCACACCGCCAAGCCGCTGACACCACCGGCCCTCAACCAACACACTCACATGCCCCCAGCAGATCTGATCTGGCCAAGCACAAAGGCTCCATGAGCGCAGACACAGATACGTAGTGCATATGCACATGCATATTCATGTGTTTAGAAGAAAATAAAAAAAGAAGAAAATAAAACAGCTGTTGCTCTGAATCGAGGTTCTTTGTGTTTGTATTTGATGTATTCATTCACATTCCTCTATGGCCATGTGAAATGCTATCTACACATATCTATGAACAGTTATTATTATATTCAATTATGTATTCACAGAATTCTAAATTCTGTATCACCTAAAATCTGTACTGTTATGCACAATGAATTGACAGGCAGCATTCCACACAAAGATAAAAATGGAACATTTCAAGAGCATGGTCTTAACCACTCTGCAGGCCAGATAGATTTTTATTCATCCTAGCAAATGTGAATAAATAGAAAAAACACTGCGAAAACATTTGGGAGGATGTCTTATATATCCAGCAAAAAAATAATGGTGGTCAAGTGTTTGGAATTCACAACCACTCATATTATATTTGGATCCACTATCAAAACAAATGAATGAGTTTCCATATCGCCTTTTGTTCCAGGGTGAGAAAGAGATAGTGATGACAAAAAGCCAAAGTAAACAAGTCTTTGGTTTATATAATCTACTCAGGCCCTAGTGCATGGACTGAGAGGGAGTAAATGAGAGAGAGAGAGAAAGAGAAAGACAGCAAAGCAGATTGATTACTATAAAGTTACACTAACATGTTCAGCTGTCATTACTGTCCCAATTAGAAACAGAAAGCAAGCATCACAACAGATACGTTTCCAGTCTTTCTGACTGGCTCCATGTTATTAATCATACAGCTTCAAGAATTGTTTCTTTTGGATGGAAAATTCTTAAATAAACCGATAGTTTCTTGGGGTTAGAAAATAAAGGATTGCGCTATAATGTCAAACAGGAGGAATGTAGCTGATTATGTAGGATCTAAGGATAAGACCAAAATAGTTCTGAGATCATGATCGCAATAAAGTAACTCTTAGGTTTCACAGATATTTTCGTTTTTCCTGAAAATTAAAACCATGCACTGTAACACATCAGGCACAGTAAATATGCCCAGACTCATAGGAGCATCTTGACATGTCTAGCTTTGCCAGGTAATAAAAACGGAACAAATTGACCTGATTCACTCAAAGGCTGTTGTTCTCGAGAACACTGCTTTCTTGTAGTCAAAACCCAGACAGACATTACTGGGGCCTTTTTTTTTTTGGTTGTTGCACCTGGAAATTATTGCCGATCCAGCATGAGCCTCACAGCCCAGTAGATGAGGGCAGAGGACCTGAGGCGAATGCCAAACAATACACAGCCTAATTTAGCCTCATCAATCATAATCTCTCTAGATGGCCTTTTGTCTGTGACATTTCAGCCCTGCGTATATAGAAGGACCCCCATTTCGGCACATGATTTAATCACGGTAGGGCTAAAGCGCTTGAAGGCCAAAGTGTTTCTCCTGGCTGCCTTTAAGAGCAGAGAGCCATTTCAGAGTGTCATCAGATCCCCCCAGCTGTCTTCCAGGTTTCATATCACTGCCTCCACCCTTGACAGCATGGTCCTGAAGGAGGCCCTTGTGTTTTTGGACGCGGCCCCTCGGGACACTGAGCGATTGTGTGGACCCAGTCTTGTCCACCCTTCTCCTTCACACGGCCACACAGGCTACTCTCCGACCTCTGAATGCCCACTCCAGCTTATATCTGTGAGGCAAAAAGCTTTGTGTTTACCAAGCAAATGGAGTCACAAGTACCGACATAGAAAGGGGTGACAATGCATCATGTGTGATTGAGACTGTGCAGAGGAGAAGAGGGCTCTCTGTAGCTTATCTTGCATAAACTATGTAGAGTGAATCTTTACGTTACAGTTATCAACATGAGCACTCTCTCTCTCACACACACACACACACACACAGTCTCTCTATCTCTCTCTCTCATGCTCTCTGCCTCTCTCTCTCTCTCATGCTCTCTGTCTGAGCACCTGTTTGTGTTGGGGTCCAGTCGTGACGACTGATGTATTTATATGTGATGCATTTAACCCCTCACCCTGTGGGCCTGTACTTACTAAACACCCACTCACCAGCCTCACACTCCCTCGTGGCCGAGATTAATGACCTGTCCGTTAAAAGACTTGTCTGCACAGTCTCCTTGTCTGGTGGCCACAACAACAGCTGAAAGTCGGAAAGTGTTCTTGGTGACTTTGCCATTTTCCCTTCCACCCCGTATTGATTTTCATTTTGGGCTAATGCAGTCCTGGGGACCCAGGAGCCAGGTATTGCAGTGGCTGCGAGCCTGCGAATGGACATTTGATTGCTGAGCACATTGTGACCGGCTGTCAGCTCACTCGCTAACCTCTCCCTCGAGTGCGCATCTAATGCTGCCTTTTCCGAGCTGATCATTTTAAATTGGCCTCCATTTTGACTATAGGCCTCTCTGGAAGCCAGCCCTGGCACACAGCCTCATTTCGGTGCGGGTGCGTGCCTCACCAAATGACTGGGTCCCTCTGCACCCCCCCCCCCCCCCCCCTCTAACAGCACACCTTTACTGTGGCTTGTTAAACGGTCCGTAACCTCCTTGGCCGCCATCTCATTTCCTATCATTAAGCCCCCTAATTAAAGCCGCCTCATTCCCACACATTCATCAAGACACATGCCACATTCTTTTTTTCTGTCACTTGGTGAGGGCATGCTGTGGAGAGTGGACAGTTATTTTTCTGTTTTTGCCTTGTCTGTTCCTGCTATGCTCAGATGTCATGTTCTACTTTATATTGAGTTTGGCTGACACTTTTTAACCAAAGCGACTCCCAACAGGGGAAACATCAAGCACAAGTGATGATAATGATGATAAGGACATGTTGGTGCAGCACTAAGTACTTCCATACAGTCAAGTGTCAGTTCTAGTCAGGTGGTAAGCGTGCCGTGACATGGTAGATTCATGGTATTGCAAGAGTGCATTAGACATAGAGAGAGGGAACAAGAAGAGCTATTTTTCAATTTAATTCAATATACTAATTTTACTGCACAGATGTCATGACCCAGAGAGGGGGAAGTGTCGTTTGTATTTTAATGCATCCTAAATGACATATTCATCATGATGTGATGTCAGCATGGAGCAACTGATGGATGGCTATAATAAAATCACAGCAGCAGCTGCGTCTCTCTAGATTTAGCCTTGATGTACATGAAATCGCCCTCTGTAGTTGATCAAAGATGCATTTCAGTGTTGAGACAAGAGGCGAATTATTGTCATATTTGGCCTTTCCAGACTGAATCGTGCCAAGAACACAGTTGTCCGCCCCAACAGGACGGATCCATACCCTGTACTTCCCCTGAATTAATGCGCTGATACAACGGAAGAGTTTTTGCTTACACAAGCTCGATTAGCCTACTTTCCTTTCAGATGAATGGGCTGTACAAATTCTGGCATATGCAAATGTGTCAGATTCCAAACTGCTGAGAATCAGTTAATGTTTCAGAAGCGATTACACTGTGTCCTCTGCAAGTACAGTAGACAACAAAATATTGATGGCAGAATTTCTGAATATGTTTTTAAAGTTCATCTTTACTTTGTGTGTATGGCTTTGCACAACCATGTCATATCGATATAACCACAATGTCATTAGGTACTGTATCTACACTCAGGGCAGTACATGAGCAAAACACAAGGGTATTTACAGTGTGAGTCATTCCCAATGAGACTGAGCTGTGTTGCTTTATTGATACAGGTTGACCCCCCTCTGAGCACACATGATAATCAGCTTTTGAAATATTCATGCCTCCTGAGGCATGTCACAGACAGCCACCATCTCAAGGCTACCTCATTTAAGCGCAATGACATGCAATTATGTCCACAAACAACTGCAGGACTGGGGCAAGTATTCTCAGGTGTGGCATCCCTGGCACCTGTATCCACCTCACACAGGCACAATTAGACGAGGAATGCGGGGGAGGACCAGTGAGCGCTGTAAATAGTAAACAAATAGGAGAGGGCATTGAGGTCTAATGGGAGGGAGATGACTCAGCGTTTCCCCCTGCAGGGCCGGAGGAGCATTGGCACAGCAGGTGCCCCTCCACCCCCAACCGGGTGGCATCTGCTCTCCCAGCTGACACCAGGAACTGTAATATTGACAGGCAGAGATAAACTAACAAGCACCGGGCCCACAGGGGAACTGAGGCGTGTAATCATCGGTAGAGAAAAAACAGCCTGGCCCCATGAGTTCACCAGACGGTACTACACAATGGCACCAGAGAGACACCAGTCTGCTAAAATGAAGCCATTTTGTGTTCTTTATGGCGAGGTAAAGCCAAGAAAGCCCAAAAGTATTACATTTAAGAGATTGCTGGTCATTTTCTAACTCAAATATTGTAATAACAATCCTAAAACTTACCAGGACGATTAATATTAAAGTTAGATTAATGTTATACAATGTTAAAATGTTAATTAATGTTATACAAAGCTGAGCTTTGCCGTAAAAAGAGTTCCCCCTCAACAAAAGCAGATTGAAATAGCAAATGTCTCTGAAGACCCACAAGGAAGACTGAAGACACAGAGATGTCTGCAGGCCTCTGGAAAAAATGCCGGCCATTCTCCACTCTTCCCATTCCCAGTGTCTTTTTCTCCAGCTCAGCCTTTGGCTTGTTTCCAGTTCAGCCGGGCAGAGAGTATGGTTGACACTGGGATTGACAGGCCCGAAATGAATTGGCCAGACTTCACACGATCGCCCCCCTTGACAGGGTGCCCACCATGCCTAGGCTGCCTCTCGCAAAACAAAAGATTTCTGCACATCCTCGAGCATATAAATGAATCGCCCGACCAAATCACTTCATTTCACAGACATGCCAGTGACGCCCATTTTAACACATTCATTAGTCGTGTGGCTTGTATTTGGCGTTACCCCTAATTTGTAAATACTGCTTCAAGTGGAGAGTTTTCACAGTTCCTGACCACTGAACATTGAGTAGGTTAGGGTACTAAAACTCTCCACCCTGGAGAAAAAATATTCACTGGGTCAAAGATCAGGAGATGCCTTGCAGATACTCCTCCACTAAAGAAACTAATGTTTAGATATGTGTGGATAATGTATAGAGAAGTGAACTACCTATTTGTTTTTAACAAAGAACTGCCTGTTGATTGTTGATGGGAACTCAGTGGCCTTCTCTTTAGGTCGTTTTGGCCCACAGATCAAGGCAATTGGCTGTTAACTTTGAACTCAATATTTCAAAGAGACACTTAAGTATCAAGGCGTCCTCCTCCTATGTCTAGTTATGAGATGCTGTTAAAAGATCAGCATTGAAATCAAAGTGGCCACAAGTGTAAGCGCTGATCTATCGGGATGATAACAGCTTTCGGACAGAAGTGATTCAAACCCCCCTCAGCACTTATAAAAAAGAACGCTCTGTTCAAGATATTCGGGCGGGCAGCTTAATTCAATAACCCTAGTAAATGATGTTTAGTTTCTATCTTTGGAGCAGGAATGCAAGACCTGAACATGGCCTCTCATTTCTTTTCCATTTTTCTATCCCATGTCCAAGTAAAACAAACACTAACTGATGAACAAGACCTAGAAGCCAAGGAGCAAATCAGGACCCAAATCACTCAAGTTTAGCTATTGACCGTTATGCCTCTCATGACTTTTGTCTTATGTGCAAATATACACTGTTCACTGTTATGTGGATGATACTCAACCCCACTCGTTCCCACCTGATGACTCTAAAACTTGTGTTGCCTGCCTGACCCAGGGGTTACAGGATCTGGACCTTGCTATGATCCAGATCTATGTCCCCTCTGGCCTGCTGCAATCCTCTGATGAGCGTCTGCTATGTCGGCCTTCCTTTAACAATAAGAGGTCACAGTCATGACTCTTTCGTTGGTGGATTTACCTAATGCTCTTCATTCAGGCGATAGTTTTGGGATTTTCAAAAAGCGCCTGTTTTTCTTGTTTCTAACTAATAGATTTTTGCGGTCGCGGTTTGTGTATGTTTATGGTAATTGTTTTTCGCTTTGGACAAAAGCATCTGAGTACCATGTATAAGCTTATACCATTAGTATAAGCTATTTACCAGTTGCTGCTGCACAGATCTAAATGTGCGGTATGTAAGTGAAACTGGAGAGTTGCCAAGTGAGGGACAATGTCCAGCCCAGCCCCGAACTCCTGCTGCCGAGGTCAGGGGACCCCTGAAGATTTAACGGCCCCCTCTCTTTTCAGAGGGACCTACACTTGGGGGGGATAAACTACATGCCCTGACAGGTTAAGAGGAAGGGCAGGATTTGTTGTGGGCACAGGTGCCTGAGACAGAGGATACAAAACAAGGGATGCTCTTGTCAGTCATGGTGTGTGGTCCTACTCGTTGTACCCCCCCCCCCCCCCCCTCCCCCCTGTCCAGTGCCCGGCTCTTGCAGGAGCCCTTGTCCAATACCCTGTCACGTCAGTTGACAAATGGCCAGGCAACAGGTGTCAGCGAGAGGAGTTCCTCTTGCCCAGCTGCGACCGTCCTTCACAGGGGCACAGTGAGAGACGGTCCCATTGTTTGCAGCTGTGCATGTCAGTGTAAAGCCACCTCCGGGATCTGTGCTTTAACCTCCAGCCCCCAGTTCTCCCCCGGACTGCTGACTAGCCCAGAGACGTGGCCAGAGCACAGCAGTCACTGAAGGTCTTTTACAAAGTCTTCAAGGTGCTGCAAGCTGGTGCTGTTAATGTTATCATGATTCAGCGAGACTTGTGTCCACCCACTCTTCCTTCTGTCAAGAAAGGTACACAGAATAATCTAGGATGGCCATCTGGTTATAACTCTCCTATTTGTTAATACTGTGTTGAAAGTGAAGTCTAAAAGTAATCCTAAAATAAGTTTAAAACTTTAAAAAATAAACTTCTTGTTATTGTAGTGTGAACATAAGTCACTTTGGATAACAGTGTCTGCTAAATAACATAACCATCAGATCAGTTTGACCTTTTAAAAAATATATAACTTACAGTAGTTTGCAGATCATTAAACACAAGTATCGTCTTCATTCAGGAGATCAGTCTCAGAAGAGAATCTCGATTTGACTAGAACGGAGGCTAATCTCTCAGCAGTGTCTCCATTCTTTTTTTATTTGTTTGTTTCTGAAAAAACAAACATGAGACAGTAACACTGCCATGCCTGTGCCTGGAGGCTAGAGTGTCACAGCACAGCACAGTCGTGGGGACTGGAGGTTGTTTGGGAGGCTCTGTTTTGATTAGAAACATGGGTGGTTTGTTGTGAAAACAGATGGGGCCCCACAGTCCTGTCGTATCGGCATGTGCTGCCCCGAGCCTGAGCCCGAGCGCTCGGCGTGCGGTGAGGAGCAGAGCCCCGGGGGGGGGGGGGGGACGGTAGGCTGTGTGGGCGTAACGGGAGAGCTGCACCAGGCGCTCATATTTGTTTAATTGCTTTCACCTTGGGCAACTGCGATTGACATCACGAGCCACTGAAGGAGAAAGGAGTATATAAAAGAAGCAGCAAAGCTGTTTCACAGACCAGCTCGCGCCACGGCCAAGGCCAGTAGATCACAAACGGCTGAAGGATTTATGATACCTTCAGCAGTTTAGAGAGTGACCACATCACACCGCAGCCCTTGCCCATAACATCTCCTCCACTTTGGTTTCAGCCTGCCCTCATCCAACGGAAATGAAGTCTCTTTTTCCTGTCCGCAGTGATCCCAGTGCACTGGAGATATTAGGAGCCAGACCCGCTGAGTGAATTCCAGGCTAGAGAAAAAAAAAGAGATGAAATCCCGTGGCGTTAAGGCCTCTCATTAGCCAACAGACAGCCATGATGCCTGGGCAGCCGAAGCAGCGAGAGGAGAGGAGGGAGGAAATAGGAAGAGCCTCTGCCTCATTAGCGCCAAAGTGCACCTGTGATCACTTTGCTATTCTCTTTGAGGGCATTGGGCCCCCGCAGCATGGGGCTGGGTGGTGATGGGGTGGAGTGGGTGTGTGTATGGTGGAGTGGGTCGGGTTGGGTGGAGTGGGTGCTGGTGGAGCCACTCGCTTGTTCGCTCGCTCGCTCGCTCGCTCGCACAGGCCCATTCACGGCGGGGCGCGCATCTCTCCACCCCCACGACTGTACATTCTGTCTGATGGGCGCGATGAAAGGCGGCGAAGGGATGTAGATCGGCAGCTTTGTTGTCGGCTTGTTAAGGGGCTTGGGCGCGAGATAGAAGGGGGTAGAGAGAGAGAGACATAGAGAATGAGAGAGAGAGAGAGAGAGATAGAAAAGAGGAGTGGGGGGAGCGCTTCTGAAGAGTGCCAGCTTTGACACACCCTCGGCAGGCGCTGGCACTGCGCCAAGGAGATCACAGAGGTGCTGGTCTGCCAACGGGGCCCGAGGGTGGGCCCTGAGCGAGGAGTGTCTCCTGGGACACGGAGGCATGGCGCAGCGACGCGGGGGACCCTTGGAGTTCCATCACACACACACACAGACACACACAGAGAGAGAGACGCACTACCCCATACAATAAACATGATATGCTGTGACTGTACATGCGGCTGACTAGCCTTCCCTTTGTGCCGAGCTGAGGCGGCTGATGTTTCTGCTACCAGAGGGGCTGCACCGTCCACCCTCCACCCAGGCACCGTCCACCCCATCCATCACTCTGGCAGGCGACCGCAGCGGCGGCAGACAAGGGCCCCTTTTGTTAAGCGTGCTGTCATGGGAGCTGATGAGAAGCAGGCAGGCTTTTCATAGTGCTATAATAACAGCAGCGGAGTGTTTGATTTGCTATAGGTTTGCGCCATGGGCCACGTCTCTGCTGACCTTCACTGGGTAATGTCAGGGCGTCGCTGTGAAATTCCGAATCCAGATTAGTCCTTCTTTAAGGGCAAATACAACATTCATGGTCCTGGCTTTACCTGACTTTTTGCCAGTAGTTACTATGGACCATTATGATATGGTTCTTGAACAGGCATACACATATAACAATGCAATTAAAATTGAGTTGAATGAATTCCCTTATTATCCTATGAGTGTAGCTGTAAATGTTATGATTTTAACTTTAGATTTCTCAAATATGAGTAATATTTCTTAGATTCTTACCATCCAAGACTCTAATTGGCCTGTTGGTCTGTTCTTGTTTTACCAGGCAGGCAGTCTATCATTAATAAATCTAGTGCATTAATATTATTTCAGTCACACTCAGTGTATTGCCAAAACCCTTCAAGTCCAGGAGAGGAAGCAAAGACTCCACATGAGAGTATCTAAGATATACAAGTGTAAATAAAACATTCATTAACTTCTTTAAGGGGGGGTGAGCCAAAAGGGAAGATGGTGAAAAATTAATGCATGAGTCTTTAGATGCGAGAAAACCACTGGGGATAATTACAGGAGTCAATGGGCCTCAGATTTGTCAGCAGCTGAGTGTGGTAAATAGGAAATTATCTGGGAATTAAGACGATGCATTTTAATGAAACACTTTTTACAGCATGCTGATGTACCATCAATTAAATGCATGTAGTTTTCTTTGAGGGCTGTGCCAGTGTGACAAGAGGACCCACACACAAAACACAACGCCTGCATAAAATAACCATGCGTTATCTCTCTCTGTGTATGTATAGTTTTAATTTGTCTTTGTTTGTGTATGCATGCATGGGTGCATATATTTGTATGTGTATGTGTCTATTTATGCGAGTGAACAGGCCATGCATACGTGTGTGTGCATTTTCTGTGTGGTGTGTGTGTGTGTGTGTGTGTGTGTGTGGTGTGTGTGTGTGAATGCATGTGTGAATTCGGGGGACTTCTGTCTGGGACTTGTGATAGAGGCCCTGCCCAGGCCCATGCTCACAGTGGTGGCTTTGAGGGATTTGCATGTTTGATGTTGACCCTCTATGGGAAAGAGCAAACTTTGCCTGCCTATGTGAAAGAGTGTCTGCGGAAGAAAAGGAAGGCCCTCCTCGGGGGGATTTGTGCCAGTTCGTAGCTCTCAAAGACGAGCTGAGATCGACGGGGTCACAAGGGACTAATCTCCCGCCAGTAGGAGAATGTCTTTTCATCAAAGTGTGAGATAAGCCCTAAGCGCTATATATCCGCCACATGTTTGTGTGATTCTAACCTGTATGATCATGTTTGTGCTGTTTGTATGTGAGTGTGTGTGTCTCTTTGTGTGTGCCACAGTCTGTGAGGGTGTTTGTTTGTGTGGGGGTTGAGTGTGTGTGTTGGGGGGCGTTAGGGAGGTAGTCTGCTGGGACCCTGGTGGCTTTGATCTCAGGTGCGTTCTGTGAGGCACCATCCAGGTGATGCGGGAGATCAGAGCATTTCAAAGAGCAGGGGCTCACAATGCTGCCAGCCCATCACAGAGCTTTACATGGCGAGCCACCCAGTAGCCACCTAACCTTTCTCTCCCTCGAGCCTCACAAATGCCACCAGAGCCATCTTCCTAGAAGAGAAAAAGAAAGAGAAAAAAGGGGGTAAAAGGCAAATCGAGTGAAGCTGGAAGTAAGGATGAGCGATGTTTCAAAGAAGAGATCTTTTTAATGTGCCCTTATAACCAAAGAATTGATCAACACTAGCCTGTAGTGATTAAGAGGAGCCTTTAGAGCTTAGAATAGATTTTGAATGGTGTGGCTCCAGATGCTCTCCTCATTACTGGGGCAAGTAGGCCTGGTCCATTTACTTACTCCTAGCAGCAGTAGAAGAGGTGACCACAACGCCTGGTACATTAAAATGTAAAATTCTTGGAAACAGACTCTTTCGGAAGGGTTGTTCCTGTAATTCTCACTACTCTACATGGGTGGTTCCAAGCAGTATACTGTATGTGTGCTCTCTGTCAAGAGACACCATTGACAGCCTATGTATGTTGAGTGCCCCAAAACTATACAGCCTTCATGTACCACCCTTTTTCTGAACACACACCGAAACTACTTTCAGATTCCTTGTTCACGCTTCAACCTTGTTAATTGAATGCTCAGTAAATCTTGTTTTTATTGCCCGTAGAGCTTGGCTGCCATAGATAGACAGACAGACAGGGGTGAGGAGAAAGATGGAGAGACTGTTTGTTTCAAGGCCCTCCGTTTTATTTACTCTGTCGAAGATGTGGGAGTTCTGCGGCCAGGATGAGGAACAGCTGGAGATCTAATTGGGCTCAGCTGGGAGAGGAACGGGAGCCGATTCTTGCTTTGTTAGACCAATGTTGTGACTATGACACTTACAGGCCACTGCTTTTGTCTGGCTATTAGGGTCACGGTGACACACACTGTAGATACAGGCCGCTGTGACCATGCTATGGGGTGTGTCCCATTGTTCCGGCTATTCTATTGTTTACCACCGAAACAGAAGAAGAAGAAGAAGCCCATTTTCTCCTTCTTTGAACAAAGCGTCTCTGACTTTATGGACGCTGCGACTTGGAAGAACAGAGCCAACTCCTGATGCGTCTCGCTGCAGCACGTCCCCCTCCCCTTAAGCCATGGTTCTGTTTGAGGAGAATGGTTTCAGGCAATTGAAGCTCCTCCGCAGACTCTCTGTCAACACATTCAAATATCCAAGAGTGTTTGGGGCAGACGGAGAAGGAGAAAGAGAGAGAGAGAGAGAGAGAGAGAGAGAGAGAGAGAGAGAGAGAGAGAGAGAGAGACAGGACGTGCAAGCCAAACGGCGGCCAGTTAATGGGACACATTGTGGCGAAATGACGTGAACGGGCCTCAGGTATGCCGTTCTCTCGCTGCAGTTCGAGATAAGACCGAGACCATGCAGGCAGCTGCCTAGAAATCTCCTCATGACAAGATATTCCGTGCCAGCACTACTAATCGGATTAACAGACGTTTCGAGCTCAGAGAGAACGTAGCTGTCGCTGTCGGTCATGTTGATGTTATGAGTTTTTGGGTGAGCATGCGCAGAAAGGCAATCTGGAGATACAAGATGGCGTCAATAACAAAACAGCACCATTATCAGACAAACTCTCCCTAAGCTCCGATTCAAGTTCAGTTTCATGGG
Source organism: Alosa sapidissima (assembly GCF_018492685.1). NCBI lineage: Eukaryota > Metazoa > Chordata > Actinopteri > Clupeiformes > Clupeidae > Alosa > Alosa sapidissima. Next base: position 35,671,274 of record NC_055961.1, on the reverse strand, counting down.
CGGATACAGGGTTTGGGGGCTGAGGGGAGGGGTGGGGTGGGGGGTGATGGGCCCCACACAAAGACACAACATGGGTCTGTGTAGGCAGAGCAGGGGAGGGGAGCAGCCAGAGGAAAGGAGGAAGAGAGGAGGAGAGGAGGAGAGGAGGAGAGGGGACTCTCAGGTGTGGGGGCACAATGACACAAGTGTGAATGGCGAGGACCAGCTGGGGTTTGGGGATTGGGGCCTCCACACTCACAGCACAGAGGGAACGGCTGAAAGAAAAAGGGCTTCGCAAATAGCTCCCGCTTCCAGACCACAATGAGTCAGGCGGATTGCCTTGTGTTGAGGATGGAGAAAGGGAAAGAGAGAGTGGAGGAGGAGGGAGAGAGAGAGAGAGAGAGAGACAGAGAAGAGGAGGAGGGAGGGAGAGAGGAGAGGAGGGAGGGGTTAGCCACTGAAAGGCAAGCAGACGGACAATGGAGTGTGAAAGCTGAATAGAGCCAGCAGGATGTGACTGAGTTTAATAAGCCTGCATGTGTGTGTGTGTCCAGGTAATACCCACTGAAACACCCAATACCTCCTTATTTATATAGTTCTCCTTATTGTTTGCAGTACGTTTAGTACCATCATTCATAAAAACTATTTACAAAGCAATAAAATGTTATGTAAAACAAAACATGAGTCCAGCATGCATGAGTCCAGCTTGGTGCTTTTCATCCCACCCTGACAAGCAACCTGACCTTTCATGTTGAGGTTACAAAGGTCATGGAAGGACACGTCATTGTGTGCCATCCTCTCCACTTCTGTGCCAGCCAGTGTCTCCTGTTTGCCTCCACAGGGCTACCGTGCCAGCAACGTGGAAATCCCATAATAACCCACTCCGACAGCACCCCACCAGTTAAATCCCCCACTTCCCAGATGTTTCCAATTAAAAAAGGAGGCCCTTCAGTCGGGTCGGCTTTTCTCTCTCAGTGCGGAGGGGGAGAGCAGGCAAATAGAATCACAATGGGGGGAAGAGCGAGAGGAGACGGAGCCAAGAAGCCAGAAAAAAAGACACAGCATTCCAAAAATGTCTGTGACTGAGATTTCTATTTGTGACTCCCTTTGACCCAAATGATCGAACTCAGAGATATCTTCTTAGATTCCGTGGAGGTTATCTTCGATCTTCTTGTGGTGGAGACAGTAGTCAACACATGAGGACACACAAGTGGCATTCTTTGAGCTAGCTGAGCAGTACATGTGTGGTTCTTATCTGTGGTTCTGTTGTGTTGAGTGCAGAGAAAGGGTTAACGTGCCCACATCCTTACGGCACCCATTTCCCCATCTGAAAATCTGGTATGCAGTCAAAGCCTTTTTTATGACAGTTTGAAATCTCATTGAGAATGCCTGCCAGCAGTCTACTCGAGGCAAACCCAAAGAAAACATCCCTGAGCTCCCAGGACAGGAACACAGACATGGGGCATGGAACGTCATGTTGGTGTCCACGCCTAGATTTCTCGAATGCTCTTCGATTCGCAGTTGACTTGTTTTGGCAGCCAATTAGTGTCATGTGCCCTAGGGCCATGTTTGAAACAGCCGTCGCCCGTCTCTATCTGGCTGCCATTAATGCCAATCAGTCCTCTGGATGGCGATCCAGGGATGGGCGTGAGAGAGTGAAACGTTACGAGTAGAGAGCTGTCCAGACAAACCCATGTCATCATCCCCGGAACCTGGTTTTCAGCCCGTGGCAGCGATCCTGCAAGGGGCGGCTGGTGTAATTATTTTGGTGTTGTGAATACCTTCCAGTAGCCTCTGTGGGCGCTAGGTGTGTTGGTCAGACAGAGGGAGGCTGTGGTGGTGGGCTCTGGGCAGAGGTCCATACAGAAGGACAGGGAGTGGGCTCGACACATTCCTCGCATAAATGCCCTCTGTCCTCTGAAGCGGTGCCAAAGCAGTTGGGCTGTCGACTGCTGCAGGGACGGTGATCCCAAAATATGGGTCACCCTCTCTGGAATGCCATGCATCCCGTTCATCCACACATCCATTGGTCAATCAATCTCAGAATTCCATGCTTGTGCTTACGCAATCTGCTAAAAACTTGTGAGGTCTGATTTGTGACAATGCTTCATTTATAAAAGTCAGAAATTTTAGGGGGAAAAAACTAATCTCATACTTGTCTCATACAAATCTCAGCAACCTACACACGGTATGGATAGACTTGCTTTTGAAAGAGTCAGTTGTTGGCCAGCACTGGTAAGTTTGTGCCTTTATGCTGAAAGTGCATAAGTAGAACTGATTGAAGCTGTTGTTACATTAGATTTTAAATGTGTTCTCCTGTTTCTATTTGCAGTGCGGGCCAAGGTGGACATTGACATGGATGACACCGTGTCTGTGTACAGGGGCGACCCGGCAGATATCCACTGTCGGTATTCCTTCTCCGAGCAGCCCAGAATGATGATGGTCCAGTGGTTTGTTGTGAGTATTTTTGTGCTGTGACATTTTAGCTTTTTGTGCTAACATTTTGAGCAAATAGAACCACAAAGCCAAGCGTACAACACTTAAGTGTATACTTAAATGTATATGTATACTCTGAGTATCTTGAAAAGCACTATAAAAATGAAATGTATTATTATAAATAAAGGTGATACATGTGATAAGTGTAAGCACAAATAAAATGGCCGTGCCTGTTATTTTTGGTGATCATTTGGTCTCTTTCACCTGCTCTGTTTAGAAATACCCCAATGGCACTAGGATGAGGATCTCTTACCGTGACCTGACCATGGAGAAAGTGGACGAGGGCACAGACTACACGGATCGGATCACAGTGACCGGAGACAACAACAGCGAGATCTTGACCCTTCACGCTGTGAGGCTGTCAGACGAGAGGGAGTTCTTCTGCCAGGTGAACGGCATGGCCGCGGGAAATGGCGAGAGGAAGACCCACCTCATGGTTTTTGGTAAGTGAGGTAGCAGGGGCTCACCCAGCATTAGCTGCATGCCTGGCCTGAGAGTGCGCTATCTGACTGTTGATTGGTTGTTGTTCAGATCCACCAGAGGCCCCAGTGATTGAAGGAGTCCATTCAGGGATCTCTGTGTCTAGTCATCTCCTCTCCAAGGTAGGAAAGTAAAGGTTTTAAAAAAACCTTCTCTGCAAGTCTAGACACAGTCATTGTATAATCATTGTACAATAAACAAAGTAGTAACAACTGTGCTAATACAAGCCACGGCTATTATACAATACTGCAGTGATACAACAGTGCTAATATGCTAATAATGCCCCTCCCATTCATCAACTCCCCCCCCCCCCCCCATCATCCCCTCCTAGACCTCCCACACACAAGCACCAGGGGAGAGGCAGACAAAACAGATAGGATGAATAATTAAAAAGGGAATAGAAATTATGCAAATACAATACAGTACAGAGGGTGTAAAAGTGCATAAAGATTAGGTGGTGAGAAGAGAACCATACCTCCCTTCACATACTTATGAAGACTATTCACAGGGATGGGAGCACATCCAGAACAGAAAGGAGTGGTTTAGTGATGGGGTGGAGGACATGTTTTCTATCTAAGAGGTATGATGTGATTTAGGGCAAGAGAAAAGGGCAGTTAATGGTCCACTGGACCCAATGAGGAGTGAGGGGGCTGGACCTGATGCCCACATGGGCTACTGGGCCTGCTGCAGAGCAGATATGTGAGAGAACAGAATTCGGTCTCAGAAGGGATCAAAACATGTGGACCACGTTAGCCGTGGCCTGTCTGCACCTGTTGCAGTTGTTACTTCTATTTTGATGTACCGTGACCTGGCCAATATTGCATTAGTGAGATGGACACAGTCAGAAATCAAAAGCAAAACAAAATGAAAAGGCTGTGTGAAGTACATAGAGGTTGACTTTAGTTAAATCTATAACTCTATTCTGCAGCACATATGGGAAATCTTACAAACCGCATCCATGAACTTTTGAGACATAAAGTTGGGTCAGAATTTAAATGCACTCGTAATAGAGACAGACTTTTTCTGCTTGAGTGAGAGGTAGTGGAAAATCAACTTTGAAGTCTGAAGAAGAAAGAGGAAGTAGGAATCCAGGGAACATACCGGTATGCAGAAATGGCCTGTTCTGAAAAAGGCAAGAAAGATGAATATAGAAAGACTGCATTGAGAGTTCTGTCAGGAAAAGAAGACAAAAAGATACTACTGACACTGCCTTCCACTGTGGATACGAGGGCTTTGGGGACATACAGTATAGGACATACACATGTTTCACCTTTTTGTATAATATAACATATTTTTTGTAAAATATAGTGAAGTGACTAAAATATACACAAATGTAGAGATATGGGTAATTACACATAACAACACCTAAACTCTAATAACTGAAACTATGCATCTATTTTAATAAATGTTTCTGTTGTGGTCAGATTGCATCTTGTGAGGCCAGGAAAGGATACCCCAAACCAAACATAACATGGTACCGCGATGAGACCCCACTTATCCCTATAAATGGAGGTAAGTCATATATAGAGGTCATATAGGTATCTCTATAACTGTAAAAAAAATAAACTGAAGTTGTATTATGCTGGAAAGTACACAAGTACTGAGATGTTTTTCAATGATATTAAAGAACTAGTGTCTACTCATGATAGCTGGTGCGCTGTAAACAGCATGCCCAATATAATGATCGTGTTCGCCCCCTCACAGAGATCAATGTGGTCACCTTGGTGACCCGGGAGGCCAGTGGTTTCTACACTGTGCAGAGCGAGCTTCAGTTCAAGGTCACCAAAGAGGACAAGGACGCGCACTTCTCCTGTAAGGTCAGCTACTTCGTGCCGGGAGATGTCAGGACCTCTGCTTCGCAGCCCATCAACATCACTGTGCACTGTGAGCATCCAATAGATCACTCTTCTGCACAGCTGCCCACTCTCAGCAGAATAAATGCAGCCTCTGCACAGCACAACCCTTGAATAATCTTATTGATTATGAAGTGAACATTTAGATAGTGTAAGAATTTGTTATGAGTATCACCAAAAGACAATATTAATTTAATTAACTAATTATTGCCAATTGATGAACCATGTGTAAATCCGTAATATACATTAAACCAGTACCTTCAAGTATGTCATTTTGTTGCATCGCTGTGGTTGGACTGTGGTAGTCATGACATGGGTACAAATTCTTAGCATTGTCAGCGCTGACTAAATGGATATACTGTAAGATCAGACCCTGGCTACAAACGGGTGAATAGAAAACAATTTATGGCCTCTCCGTTTTTGTCACATAGATCCCACGACGAGCCTCGAGCTGTGGAGAGAACTGCCTACAGGCCTGGTCAAAGAGGGGGACACAGTGGAAATCCGTTGCCAGGGTGACGGCAACCCCCCACCACCTTTCACTTTCAACCGTGAACAAGTGAGATTGGACCCCTCTTTGTGTCCCATGCTGAAATGAGAATAGCCATAAATCTGTGAGAGTAGCCTGACTTGCAGTCATATGGGGTTGAGAATGCTTTTCTGACGCACTGCTGGATCCATAACTCTGACTGAGCTTGGAAAACTGAGTGAAGTTCACCCAACTTGTGAGAAGACTATTTTTCAAAGCTACTGACACTGCCCCCCAGCTTTGGGGTCACACAAACTCTTCAATTTTTCATTTTGTTTGACTTCAGTCTTTAAAATACAAACTAAAGAATAGTATTTTTGGAAAAACTTCTGTCTACTATTCCTCTACTCTCTGGTGTAATCAGGGATGTAGTGGAGGCTAAACGCAAGTAAACATAGTTTATCCACCTCTGAAATTTCAGAAAGAGTTTATCCACTTCTCAAAAGAGTTTATTCACTAATTGCAACTTCTAACATTCAAAAATCCCACTGTATTATCCACATTCACACTATGTAGACTAATCAACACTGTAGGAACCATGAAATACCACTGGTATTGTTACAAACATTGGACAATAGCCTCCACCATCATCAGCATGTTTTGAATGCCTTTTTAAAAAATCCGATACTGCATGGCGCAGTCCACCTTACCGTGATCACAGAATTCATAGTTTACCCACCTCTTATTTTACCACTGGGTGTAATAAAGCGTTTATCTCCATATCCATTGTTCCTGTTTGTAAGGCAATCATATGCAAAGCACATGATGCTTACTTAGCCTTTGTGGCATATCCACTATGTTGACAGTCCCATAGGGCTACCTCTCAAATGCATGACACAATTTGCTAATGTATTCTCTCCCTTGTGACTGAAGCAACCTGAGATTGAGCTCGACTCCTCCAACGGAAATCTGGTTATCCACGATGTGACCCGAAGGGACGGCGGGGTTTACCAGTGCCGCACTCTGGATCTGGACACAGAGGAGGACGTGGTGGGAAACATGCATCTCACTGTGCATTGTGAGTGAGACCTGTTTTATCCCATTAATATGCGTCTGCACCAGGACCACATGTCCTTAATGCACGCTAAGGTCACTGGAGGTATTGGTTTTCATCGGTAAAAGGATGGTTGATCTGATCTTGCTACAATGCTTTTAGAAAAGAGTGTGTTGGCATCTACTGTCTTAAAACAACACAAGCTGTGTTGTTTTCAACACAAGTTGTGTTATTTTCAACAAATATTGTATAACAAATACAAAAAGGAAACAACACAAACTGTCCCTATCTGGACACAGTGATGTGTTAAAAACAACGCAAGTTGTGTTGTTTTCAACACATTCGTTTTAAGCGTGTACTTGTTTAAAGAGTACTGATGGAACTGATGGCTGTGACAGAGAGGATGGCTGACTGCTCTTGACAGCTCCTTTTCATTTCAACGCTCACCCTCCACAATCAATGTATAGATCTCGACCCTGCCGTGGTGGTGCCGAAAGATTCCGAGGTCATGTCCAAAGGCGAGAGTCTTACAGCGACCTGCAATGCTCTGTCATCTCTCAACACCTCCACTGTGTGGTTCAAGGTATGAATGGATGCGATTCTTTACCAGGCAATTATGCTGACTAAGCTTAAGAGCAAAACGTCATGTCCTAGCATTTTGGATACGTCAATGACCCTCTTTCTTTTTACATGTGGAGCTGTGTGCTATAAACCCTTTTTATCATCTTTGTGTCCAGAAAATGCACTCATTTCTCTAATATAATTGTTGCAAAATAATTTGTTTCTTTTTATGTTTTATTTGAAATGCAGAATGACCGAGAGATCGGCCGAGGGCACACCCTGCTTCTGGAGGACGCCACGTTTGACACGGCAGGAGAGTATGTGTGTGAAGTCTCTGTGCTCTCCTTGCCAGATCTGCAGACTACTGGTTCTGTTCATATCATTGTTCAAGGTGATTTTGTAGCCTTTCATAGCCTTCGTAACCTTTTACATGCATTACAATATCTTGTCAATCATTTTCATTTAGTATGATTATCATTATCATTAAATAAAGAGGACCCACAGGTTGGCACCATCAGTCTAAATCCATCGTTGTTTTTTTACGTTACAGGTGCTCCTGAAATACGGGATGCGGAGAATGAAGTAGATATGAAGGAAAACGCAGGCAAATGGGTGAACTTAAGCTGTGAGGCCCGTGGCTACCCCAGACCAATTATTTCTTGGAGTATTCAAGGAACCCAGGCATGTCTACTAAATTCATTTCAACTGTTGTGTATACTAGGGCCTACACACATACGTCATCACATACTAAATACATGAAACATACATATTACATATGTGTAAGGGGTGAACATAAACTATATCCAGTAATATGTTTTGTTTGGGATTTTCTATATTTGTCTTTTATAGAGCTGGCGTGAGGTGGTGAACAGGGTCACAGATGACACTGTCCAAAGCTTGGTGACTCTCAAAGTCACGTCCGACATCTCCGCCTTCTGCAATGCCACAAACGACATGGGCGTGGAGAGCAAGACATACAACATCAAATCCAGTGAGGGCCCCATTTAATTGACTTAAATTGAATATAAAAAGAAATGTATAAAGCGCTGAGTTCAGCTGAGAATAGGCTCCCCAGTGAAACAGTACCCTGCGGCATGTGTCTGGGCCGCCCACTGACCCGGGAGGACTAAACCCAGCTGGGACTTGTTTTCCAATTACGTCGGGGACTGACAGCCTTGTATGAGTTTGACCTCTTGTTGCGAGACAGAAGGAGAGAAATGGCCTTTGTATAGTAGCCATCGAAATGTACTTTTATGTTATGCAATAGTATGTTTTACAAAGGTACCCTTTGTCTATATACTGCTGAGTTAGCAGTGTCTATGTTTTGTGTCAAGAGCAAATTACTGCTGATATTTGTGGTTTTCTATCCTGTAACATGTACTCACTCACTGTGTACCTACAATCACAAAAGACAAATTGTGTTTGTGTATAATGTTATTACAAATCTGAATGATTTTTATCAGTCTGTAGTTAAACCTTAATTTTATTTTTGCAGTCTCAATGGTGACCCCAGCAGAAAGATTTCAAGGTAAGAATAGAAAGTCTTACAGACATTACTAGAAATAACATTACAAGTGAAACCAAAATACAACTGAGTACATTTGTGAAAAGAATAGTGAAATAAAGGCTTACAAAGCATTTTTTCATACATTTGTCCAACCAGAATTTTCAGTCACTCTCTAGAATATCAACTCAATAATGACCGATCAGCTGACAGGAATGAATAATTCATGATTTCCTGATGGTAAAGCTGAAGCTGCATTGCAGTAGGATTGGGTCTCCTCTGCGCCCCTGGGCATATTTAAAATTCTGTGTGAAGAAAGAAAGTCTAAAAAAAAAAGAAAAAAAAAAACATAAGCCAGACACTGCTTAGAAAAATGGAAGGGGATCCAAGACCAAATGTTTTTCCAAGAAGACTATATAATTAGAGTTTGTTGAATATTTTTCAACTGTTTCTGCAGTGCGGAGTTAGTATAATGAAAGTTGTTTGTGTCTCGTACTGTTTTATTGACCGCTGTGACTTGTAAATTCATTCCTAGACGATTTGTTCGCTGTCTCAGTTTGCGTTTATATATAGGACTTAACAATGCTACCTCTGAATGGTAGGCTTTAATTTTCCCCCAAGAGGATGACACAGTTGTGTTAAGGCTCCTGCCACACTGGTCACTTTCTATTATTGTGAGAGTGAGCTATGAGAGTCGAGGTAGCTGGAACTGAAGTCTGGTCTCACAATTTCTCATAAATGGGATAAATGGGGTGATTAAAATGCTGACTGCACAGCGTGATTCATCCTAGTGTGTGCACTGAAATACAGGTCACTCACTCAACCAGCAAATCAGCTTATAAAGTCCGAATCACGTTCACCACTTAAATCACTTTACACACAACATGAGGAAAATCATGACTATCAAAATGGTCACACAATGTACATTCATTAGGCCTATCCAGTGAAATTAGTGATGGTAATAGGCAACATTTTTAATTTATTTTTTGTTATTGTGCAAACGTTTCTTACATTGTTCGGTCACCTTTGCAGCTGAAGGTAGTGGCATTATCATAGTGATCATCATCATCTGTATCCTTCTGCTGGCCATCCTGGGGAGTGTCCTTTACTTCCTCTACAAGAAAGGAAAGCTGCCCTGCGGACGATCAGGCAAACAAGAAATGTGAGTGTCACTGCTCTAACACACCAAGTTCCATATGTATCTATAAGTAGATAAATAAATGAATAAATACATACTGTATATATAGTGTACATACATACATGCATTCATACATACTGTATATAATTAATTTACATATGCATACACATTTTGCACACGCATATACTTAAATATACTACACCACTCCTTGGTGACATTGCTGCTGGCAAGTTCCTGCTCCATTAATGAGTAGTTGTCCCAGCATTCTCCATAGCTGAGTTTGGCCAGAGACTATCAGTGTGCTAATGTTTACAGCATTAATGTCTACAGCACCACTGAGAAAACCAACAAGGATGACATTGTAGTCGAGATGAAGGCTGAAAAAACAGAGGAGGCCGTTCTTCTCAAGGGTGTCAATGGTGACAAAAAGCCCATGAATGATCAGGTAACTACACGAATAAACATTGAGGTGGTTTAATTGCTCTCTCTTTCTCTCTGTCATTTGGCCATGTGTAAATGCCAGTGCCAATGTGTGCAAGCACGTAACATTTTTGTTTTCTTTCCTTTTTGGCTTCTCCCGACCCTTCCCCCCACCACCCCACCTCTGTTCACCTGCTGTTTTTTTCCTGGAGTAAAGTACATTGACCTGCGCAAATAACCTGGATGAAAGTCAAGTGCCCAAGATGCCAGCTGCAACCCTTGTGGGACCTTCCCGGTGTGGCAGCGCCCTCTGGCTCAGCCTTTGAAGGTTGTGTACGTACAGCAGCGATTCCCTCTCACTTCCTTGACTCGGTACATCTCATTGATCAGCAGTATTTCCGATTGAACACATTGGACCAATTTGGACCCTCTCGAAAAGATTTGAATTAAAAAAAAACAAACAAGAAACCTTTTCTTCCCAAAATATTTTTGCTATCTTATCTGCCATCTTTGAAACAAAATGAATCAACAATTATGAGTTCTTTATAAAGTGTATATATTATATATATTTAGTTATTTAAAATATTTTGACATAAACCTTTCTGCTAAGAAAAAACACAGTTCATGGGGAAAACAGTGCACTCCTGTAGTCTAGTACAATTTCACCATTTTAGCGAGTGGGGAGGTGTTCTTCATTTCTCCTCTCTGTACAGTCATGCTACTTTTAAGGTTTCAGTACTATTCTAGAAATAACTGCCAAAGGTCCAAGCGGTCCTGTTCCTCTGTCTCTGACCTGGGCTTCTATACTACTACTTGACAGACTGAAATGGTGGCCACCATACACCAACAGACCTCTCTGACACATGCCAAAAGATTGTAAAAAAATAAATAAAAAAGAATAGGTTTGATATCAAAAACTGGTGATGTGTAGTTTAATGTCTTGCCACTGTACTCATAGTTTTCAGCCCCACTGGTTTATCAAAACTATTTTTGTATTATTTCAATGTGTATTATTAATGTTGCTGTTCATTTGTATTATTGAGAGCAGGTGTAGTTAAGTTGAATAGTTTTTTTTTCTCCAATAAGCCCTTAATAATTGATCATTTTTCGTAATCACCTCACATTTTAAGTATACATGTAGGTGAATATCATCTGTGGTACATTAAATGTTTTCCGTTATTGAAATATTACTGTTGATCAGTGGTCACTAATGGAAATATATCATAGCTCACAGTGACAGCAGAGCAAAGAGCCAACAGCCAACATCTCTGCCTACATGTTTATGTTCAACCATGGTGACTACATCCCTAACACTGATGAGTATTTGCCAAATCCTGTTTGTTTTGTGTTGCCAAAAAGAAATGGCAGAACATGGTGTTTCTTTCTTTTTATTTGTAAAAGAAGAAATCGGTCATTGCATTTGTAATGTGTAGGGAAATCTGGAAGTGTTTGCCCTTGACAAACTACTGCTAAGCTCTTGTATTGTTTGTAAATAGTAGCAAAAACCTGTAGCTGTTATGTTCAACTGCAGTGGGGAGAGGCATCCTCCTGCTGTTGCATGAACTACAGTGCCTGTGGACACGTCTCCATTTTATGAAATGTTTGTAACACTGAAACCTTTTGTCTTTGTATGTTTATGTGTGCGTGCGGGAGAGAGTGTATGTGTGTATGTGTGTGTGTGTGTGTGTATGTGTGTGTCTGTGATTGGTGAAGGGAAGTGGTATAGTTACAGTCATTGTTTTTAAAGCCGTACAGAAGCGGTATTAAAATATACATTACTGATGAATTGGTAAAATCCTTTCCTGCTTGATCCAATATTTTGATTTCCTTTCAAATCTACACGAGATGCTGGTACTTTGTGTATATACAAGGGGAGATTATTCCTGTACAATTTGAAGTACCTGATTAATGATGATAATGCTTATTTTCAATTAGGGTTGCAAAATTCCGGGAATTTTCAAAGTTGGAAACTTTCCATGGGAATTAACGGGAATATATACGGGAATCAAGGGGAATAAACGGGAATTAATAGGAATAAACTGTGAATTTTTAATATGCCAAGTTAGTCTATAACAGGGAACTTAAATGTAGTGGACAAAACCCCATCTTGCAGCATAATACTAGTTAAAACAACCTGATTTAATGCAATTTCAGTCAAATTTCTACCCTGCACATATGTCAATCCCATGCACACAGCAATCATCATAGGCTACTAGACGTAAAGGAAACCTATGGTGCGTTCATGTGCATGGGGAAAATAAATTCCCAGTGAAAACGTCATCTCGTGGGAATAACTGGTGTGAAACTGGGAGAAGTTTCCCAGAGTTGCCCAGTTATGGGCTTGTCGTCACTTTTGTCCTCATTCAAATTGGGGAACGTCATTTTGCACTGTAATTAAACTGTAATTAAAATGTAATGGGACGATTAATCTGATTAGTCTGATTAAGATTGACAATTTATATATAACTTACATAATCTATAAGGTTTGGTTGGGGTGGTATGTTGTGTCATTTTTTTTTTACTTGTTTTACCATTTTCTGGGATTCTAACTGAACGAACTGATAGTCAAGATAGTTAATGTTCCAACCAATTGGATTTTGTTGTTGAGTGGCGTGGTGTATCTTGGGCAGTTCAGTGGTTTCAGTGTTGCTAGCTTAGCACGCTAGTAAACCATATGCAGAGAATGGGATTCCCGCTAGCATGGTAGCTAGCTTTTTATGCTAAGCTAAGCGAAAATATGAACAAACAAATCATATTGGTTATTATGAAACAAAATGTTAATGCTTGTATATGAAAAAGTAGGAATTACCAAAAAATCCCAGTTAATTCCTGTAAATTCCCATTAATTCCCATAATTTCCTTTAATTCCATTAAAGTTTCCAATTTGGAATATTTCCAAAATTCCCCAGCTTAACTTCCCATGGAAAGTTTCCAGTAAGTTTCCGGAAATTTACCGGAAATTTTCCGCCCCTTTGCAACCCTATTTTCAATGCCATGCAGAGTTGATCTTTGCAATTGAAAGGTTAGTCCCTGATTAATCAAACTCAGCTAGGTTGATTTGCTGAACAGCTATGAAAAAAATGAAAGTACAATCTTATTATCACAGACCTGCTTTTTAGTAATCATTAAATCAAAACATGTAAGTGTCGTAATAGTGGGAATGTTCACTATTTCTAGTTCTATTTCAATGAATACAAGAACAAAAATGAACAGTGCCCTTAAACATTCTGTGATTATTACCCCAGACGGGAACTTGTTTGGAGTTTCTGAAACTCCAACTTAAAATTAGAATGCAATCAGTGACTCATTCTGCTATACACAAAGAACCAACCCTCATGCATTGTGGGAAAAAAGAAAAGAAAAAATTAACCCATTTAATCCAAGTAAGGATTATTCTCAAATTTGACAATTGAAATTCCAGATCTCAGGAAGTGTATATTGCAGCTGGAAACAATCCCATAGGATTGCCTGTAAGGGCTTGAATAAGTGACTGAGGTTTTATGAAAATGATTTTCTTAAAAAAAAAAAAAAAAGTTAGATCCCTCCTTCATTGTGTAGAAATGTTTGAGCTTTGCTATCTGTATTTTATAATGTTCTGGTGTGTGTAAATTGTGTACTTGTGATTTAAGGCTTGCTTTTTTTATCATTCTTTTTTTTTTTGCAAAAAACAATGCCAAATAAAAAATATGTTACATACTGTGCTTGTTCTGAGTTACGTCTTTCACATCTACTTTTAGAGAAGACCACAAAATATTTGGAATGTAAAAGCTGAGTCTCTCCATGCCTTGGCTGTGTCATGTCTGATTTCCAATGTCAGATTTAACTCAGAACTGTTTAAATATGTTATTATTATGTCTGACTACATGCTTGACTGTGGTCTGTATCAGGAAGCCAAATGTGACTTCTGAAGAATGGGGGGTTTTCTTTAAACCACGGTTTCCATGGTATCCTGTAGGGCTGCAGGCCTACTGTAGTTTTAGATCCGAGTGACTCCAGGGGGGCACATATACAATTTTTGCTAAGAAGTGCATTCTGTAGGCCTACATACAAAAAGTTATCACTTTAGATTTATGTAGAGTTTGAATATTATTTAAACATTTATTATAGCCTATAATACCAATTTTCATTTCATTTTAATGCATTTATCTATTATCTAATTGCATATTATCTTTTGCAATTACAAAATAAAACCCAGTCACCGTCGGCCTGCTATTCACACAAAACACACTCACTGTGAGTCTAATTTCTCATTTAGCTAATTAAAATAATTATGGGTCGGTCACACAATCAGGAGAGATGCTGGCTCTGCCCACAGTCAGATCTGCGGCTCTGCTCACAGTGCTTCCATGCTGCCCTCTACTGACTGAAATCATCATGATTGAATGGGCTACATAGGCTAGGCTACACGTCATCCATGTAGCCTAAGCTATTAGTCTCACCACCTTTGGTTTCAATGAAGGCAAATTCAGATCCTATTTAGTTGCTTTTTTAAAATATGAATTAAATACTTAAAGAAAAGTATGCAATAGAAAAATAACTTAATATTGTTATATATTGTAATAATAGTGAAATGATCAGAGGATTGAAATGTACACGATTCCACACACTAACACACTTTATTACAACGTTATCAACCTGTGAGCAGCCAGATGTTTTTGTGGCAGCAGCTAGAATAGATGCTGGAATAGGCTACGTTTATGTTAATAGTACGAGTAGTCCTGTATTCAAAATAGGCTAATGAACAAACACACAACAAAAATATAAAATGTTAAAACCGGGTATATTTTTTTATGAATGTACCCACATTTGGATGCATAGAGAAAAATCATAGAAATAACATTAAAAAAAAAAGATATTGACTGCACTATGAATACAGTCTATGACTGCACCATAACAGAGAATGTCTACCTTACTGTCTATGGCTCTGACCATAGACTGTAAAAAATAGGACTGCACCAGTCTACCACGTGAGGATGCAGCCATGGCAACCATTTTGTTTACTATTACCATAGCAACAGGTTAGGACCGCAACAAGAGGAGGCAAGGAAGTCCCTCCTTGCTTTGACTTAATAAATAACTGTTAAAGAAAAAATTCTGGCAAATATGAAGACCTCGGAGGATGCAAAAGACAAAAACACGGAGCAGATGGCGGCATGTCTAAAATCATTCATGCTGAAGAGCAGCACAAAAACTAACCTCAACCTGTAAGCCACAAGTTCAATTCTACGCTAACGTTAATGCTTGTTTTGACACTTCTCAAACTATCCCGAGGCAATGACATATTTTTAACATGACTCAACGAGTTATCATTTGTATTAATAAATAAACTCAAATTGTGCTTTTAACATGTGGCACTATCACTATCTTAATGTTAACTTTTCATTTCCCCAAGCTATGATCACCTTGCCCGGTTGCTTCATAAGATTCTGGATGAGCGTCCCGAAAATGCAGTTGACGTGTTAGAGGACATGAGCCGGGATTTGAAGCGAAGCTTGATGCAGGAGAAGCAGAGTGCCTTGCGAGATACGCCATTCAGTTCTGCACAGCAGGATCTTGCTGAACTACAACGGATACTGTTTGCACGCCAGCCAAGTGACGATGGGGATCACGACGAAGAACTGGTGAGATCACCGACACAGCTCCAACGTTAATATGTGTTCTAACTGGACTTAAAAATACTAACGTTGGTTCACAAAATCTACATCCAACCTAAAGCTCAAGCAAGAACGTTCTTGTTGTCAAAGGCTCACCATCAAATAGTTGTATGTTGTTTTGAACAGTATGCTCACTGTGCCATCATTCAGGTTGAGGCCCCAATACCCAATGTGGCAGAACTGGCGTTTTACCTGGAGCAGGCTGGTGTAGGGATGGAGAAGGAGGAGATGCAGAGGATCTTCTTGGCACTGAAGCATCTGGTCGACACGCAGCCCCTGCAGCACTGCCGCCTCTGGGGCAAAATCTTGGGCACAGAGGCCAACTACCTGGTAGCAGAGGTGGAGTTGAGAGAGGGTGAGGAAGAGGAAGAGGAGGAGGGTGCGGAGGAAGCGGCAGACGAAGAAGAAAAGGAGCCACGTGACGAGGAAGAAGGAGAAGTTGTGGAAGTGGTAAGCTCAATGTAGGGTTATTTTACTATTTCAATTTAAAAGTCTCCAGATACTGATATCACTAAAGGTTAATTAATGCCTGTCTTGTAGGTGGACCCCCTTCCAAAATCTGCACATAAACCCCCATCAGTGGTGCCCAAGGAGGAAAATCGAACTGGCACAAACAAGTACACATACTTTGTTTGCCAAGAGCCTGGCTTACCTTGGGTCAAACTGCCCAGCGTCACCCCTGCCCAAATCTCAGCTGCTCGACAGATACGAAAGTTCTTCACAGGGCGCCTGAACACTCCAATCATCAGTTATCCACCATTTCCTGGCAACGAGGCCAACTACTTGCGGGCCCAAATTGCACGTATCTCTGCTAGCACACACGTCAGTCCTCTGGGATACTTTCAGTTTGGGGAAGAGGAAGGTGATGATGATGATGACGGAGCACGTGCCAACTTTGAAGAGAACCCTGACTTTGAAGGCATTCCTGTAACAGAGATGGCAGAGTCATTGTCCACATGGGTGCATCACGTTCAGCACATCCTAACTCAGGTAATTGGATTGGACACTGGATTAATAGGTGTTGTGAACCTTGGGCCAACTGCATAATCTTACAGTTAGTATTCATCTTGACCTTGTAGGTAACATTCTCATTTAAGTTAAATGACAGTGTGCCTGTCTCTATAGCTAACATGGCTACTGTAACATGGCAACTACATTGAAAATGTCATTGTAGATAAGTAATTTATCTTCATCTTTTATAGACATGAAAGTAAAATTCATTATGCCTAAAGCTATTCATTAAGACCTCCAGCATAAATAACAAACACATTGGTAGTGGCCTAGCTGAGGAGTGTGATTTGACGTTTTTGCCTTGACTCGACAACTGTGGCATTTGTGTGACACACTGACTGACATCAATGATCTGTCTCCAAGGGTCGCTGTGTCTGGGTCAACCTGGCCGAGAAACCTGCAGACGAGTTTGACGAAGATGAGGAGGAAGAGCAGAGAGAAGAGGAGCCTGATGAGCCGGAGCCTGAAGTGGGCCCTCCACTCCTGACCCCTCTGTCTGAGGACGCAGGTCAGCAGTCACTTCATCTCACAGAGCCAAACTCACAGTGGCTTTACTACATTATCATAGACCCAGATACTTACTGCAGTGTAAACATGGAGACAATGTTAAGTGGGGAAAAACAGCATACATATAAAACGGTCTAAACCAATGCCTTGTGAAAGCAGAGCTCAGTATTGTTGCTAACTCTGGAGGGGCGCTGTGGCACAACTAGTTGCAGTGCCCATACCAATTTTGGGTCCACGTACTCACAGGGACACAGGTTCGAGTCCAGGCCAGGTAATTTCCTGATCCCACCCCGTCTCTCTCTCCAGAGCCTGTCACGTAATTTTGTGTTCATGTCCTTCTTAGATGATAATCTGTGTTGAACTACAGAGACCTCTAGTGGACAAAGTATGAGCTCATGTGTGATACAGTATGTCATAGATATTAGAAAGCTAGATACTGCATTGTCCGTCGAGTTCTATTAGTTGGCTTACGTAAACACAACCGCCATATTGCTGGGGGCAACACCTTTACTGCCTATGGCAACACTTGCCGGCAATCAGAGACACCTGTCTGATTTCCAGTCAGTCACATGTTTCTCTATCGGCCTCCAGTGATTGTTGCCCCCACCAAGATGGCGACGCTATTTACGTACGTTCTGGAGCTCAATGCGGTATCTAGCTTTCTAATATCTATGATTATATGTATCTAGAAGTCAACAGCACCTCGCCATGGACCAGTGGCTTATCCTCAGCCCTCATACCCCAGTTTGCCATCGCTACTCTGCGCTCAAACCTCTGGCCAGGGGCCTACGCCTACGCCTGCGGGAAGTAAGGAGCAATTTCACAAATTACACTCACTTCTTACCATGATACAGGTCACCCATGATCAGCCGTTCAAGACAACTGACACATCTGCATATTTTGCCTTTAAGGAAATTTGACAGCATCTACATCGGATGGGGCATGAAGAGCGCCGACTCCAAGTATGGCTACAGCCCCACCATGGTGCCAGGGCCTCAAGCGGAGTACACAAGCGGTGCGGAGGTCACAGAGTCCCTGGACCCCACTCTGGAGGAGGAGCTGGCCCTGAAAGCTGCCCTAGAGGAGCAGAGAGCCGCACAAGAGGAGGCCGAGGGTCTGGACGACGAAGAGGAAGATGATTGAAGAGGAGAGGAGCGCTACACAAACATCTAGAGCAATTTTTTTGTTTTCTAAAGATGGCAACTATACATCTATACCCCTATTTTAAATAAATACTGGACTTCAGCACACAAAAGCATCCTGTTTCACGTACATACAATAAGTTGTATCAAATACAGATTCAGGTGAACAGACAACTTTGACAGTATTTTGTTTTTTATTTAGCTGTTGTCAAAGAATTAATTAGGATACATACATGAAAATTGCTGAGGGCAGTTAAAATGCTATCACATGTTGGTCACAGACTAAAAGGTCGCTGCTAAATTTAATCTAAATTTTATCTAGTTTATAGTGTTTTTTTTTTTTTTTTGCATTTCAGCCTCAGCAATCACAAGTAATTGCTTAATCGTGTATTTTGCCATAGCATTAAGTTAAATACATGTAAGTAAATAGAAAAAGATGGGAATACAGGAAACTTTTCCCTAAAGGGAATGGTTTAAAATCCATGAGGTTAACTTAATGTAACTAGCTCACAGTTAATTAAATACCTGCAATGTTATCAGTAATAGATGCACGTGCAAAAAAAGTATGGTTTCAATTCCTTGGTAGTGCTTAGTAGTATAGTCACAGTAAACACATTACAATTTTGCAAGTTCTCCTGGACCTTGCAGATTGAAATTCATAAGAAATAAATAAAATATAATTGAGTGAGGTCCATGACATTATAGATGGTGTTTTTTTAGATTCTGAAAGCTTAATTACATTAAGCTATGGGCAAATTCCTCAATAGAGGAAATAATTAGTATCTTTCCATATGAAACCTACATAAAAATTAAATGTGTATAGTTTAAACAGAGGACTCTTGACACTCTGCTTCAATTTGTGTTGACCTATGTAGTAATGATAAAGAAAGCTTGATGGAAAGATATCATGCAGAACATCATACTAAATGAATGTAAGCTATTGTACAGAGGAGTAAAAGTCCGGCTTCAACAAGTAAAAGTCCTACCGTGTATTTTTTCTAACCATTCACAAAACCAGCTGAATGTTATGTGAATTACCACAGCCAGGTCTTCAGTCTTCAGCCAGGTAGATCTAACTTGACTTTCGCCAGATGAATTCCGTTCTGCCTAGCGGAACGAAATTCATCTGGCGAGAGTCAGGTTAAGGTAGATCAGCTAATTTGTGAAATCACCTGTGTTAAGTGCACAGGTGGAAACCAATACATGGTAGGACTTTTGTTTTCTGTTTCTGTTGTTTTCAGACTTTTATAACTCTGCCTATGATAAAGAATGTTCTCTATATGGAAATATATCATGCAGAACAGATCACACTAAATAGATGCAGGCTATTTAGTGTGCAGTACGTGCTCTTGTATAGTAAAAAAGTCTGCAAGGATGCTACAGAGTCTGTGAAGATGCTTAGGGGTAGCTTGCAAAGACAGGAATTAAGGATAGGTTTGGAATTCTTCATCCCATGCCTCTTTGAAAGGGTCATTTACTACTGTTTCTAGCCTTTCTCTTGTACAAAAATGTTAGTTGAGTTGGCAACCGCTCCAATTAAAATGTATTCCCACTTGATGACAGTTGGTGAGTTTTACTGATGCTAACTTTGCAGCTATGTGGCAATATGGCAAAACACTATGTCAGGTAAAATAAAGTGAACAAAACCCAGCTTACATGAAAGCCTGGTTTGCAATGTTTTTCTAGATCTAGATAAACATTGCAAACATACAACGCCATTCGCTTCATGTTGTAGGTGTTCCTGATTACTGAAATTACATTTTAAACCAAGTCCACTCAACTGCACTCAATCATACAGAAAGGCTCAAAATGGGGCGCTAACAATTTGGCATTTCGATGTAACCACCCAGGTGATGCAAAAACATTAACAGTAGGTGGACCCCTAAATGGCGAGTAAATTGCCACAAAAGTAATGGTTGAGAATTTAAAAAAAAGAAGCCAGCTTGTTCCCTTGCAGAACCAATACTGTGTCTTTAACAAGCATAAAGAATTTACATAAGCAGCACTTGGCTCTGCTCTGTGTGGC
This sequence comes from Alosa sapidissima, assembly GCF_018492685.1. Lineage (NCBI taxonomy): Eukaryota > Metazoa > Chordata > Actinopteri > Clupeiformes > Clupeidae > Alosa > Alosa sapidissima. Next base: position 35,650,980 of record NC_055961.1, on the reverse strand, counting down.
AAAACATACTGTATACTACTGTTCTTTGGAAACATTATCTATACATGCCACATTTGAAAACTATGAGTGCAGTTCCCATTGAAAGGTGTAAACATTAAGACAAAGATACGAAAAAGGGAGTGGGATGGGGTGGGGGGGTCACCAGGCAACGCAAGGAGCATTAGCGCAGGTCACTCTCATCGTCCTGGATGGTCTTCTTGATTCTGAGTAACATGGTGGTCTGCCATTGATCCAGCTTGGTGATCGAGTCAAATTCCTTTATCTGAAGTCAGAGACAACAGAGACCAGCATTCATAAGGTGAGGCAGAAAAATTGCACAGCGGTGATTTTCTCTTGTTTTTAAGGCTACTTTTGTAAGTATTACTAGTTTGCTTAACACCTTAACCTAGTAATGAATGGCGCTGGCATTTTACATCATTCTCAAAACCTGTTGAATACTTTTTATGGGAGCTTACTCACAGCATCAGTGTAAGCATCAACACTCTCTTCTTCATGTGCATTCAGGAGTTTCTGTTCAAAACAAAGATTTGAAGTGATTAAGAAAATTACATGATTTTCTACTATGACAAAAAAAAAACCCAGAGCTGTGGGAACAAAATTGCTCATAAAATTCAATCCCTCACAACAAATGAATAATGAACAACAGTGAAATAGTGAACAATGAACAATAGTGACACAATATTGAAAGTGGGGCATGTTTGCATTAAAGATTGAGTGTTGCTTTTGTTTTTAAGATTTACCTTGACAAGTTTACACTCTCTGGAGTCAGAGAAAGCTGGGAACATTTCCTCATACCTCTGAATGGCCAACTGTTGAGGAAACAGAGACAAAAATGTCAAAAATGTAAGAATGTACCAACGGTTGAGGGTGTCATTAAGAAAGTTAAAAACTCAAAAAATCACACTACAATAGAATGTAGACATTACCTTTGCATTCAGCATGTCTACACAAAAGTGACATAGTGCTGCTTTGAAGAAGTAATCTTTCGCACCATACTTAAGCAAAGTGCTATCCATTGCATAGGTGCCAATCTAAAAAGAGACAGAAGGTCTAAATGAGGTTCTCATTCAGGCAATATGCAGATTTATGAATGAAAGTACTTTCAAAATAATATGTACCTGCTCATAGATTTCAATAGCTCTCTGGTACTGTTCCAGTTGAGCTGCATAAGTAGCCACTTTCATGAGACATTTATTGCCAGCACTGCACAAAATGGGATTAAGAAACATTTATTGAATCCTTCAACATGTTAATGTTCAGATTTTTGTTATCTATTTAAGCATACTGTACGGATGTCTGATCCTAAATACCTGGTAGCCTCTTCCATTTTGTAATAGTCAGCTGCTTGTTCATATTGGGCAACAGCCTATGAGGGAAAGGAGTACAACAGTAGAAATTAACAAAAGGAAGATGCACAACAACAAAGAGTTTGTTTAAGAAGATGGTTTTATCACTAGATCCAGTTTCATTTCTGTGACATTTTGCAGATAACTGATTTGATGGAATGCATTTAGCGCACATGCGACTCATGCATGCACCATGAATGTCACATCACATGATGTGACATTCATGTAAAGGGAACATGAGCCTGCTTCAGTTAGCGCTTTTTGCCTCACCTTCTCAATGTCCAGCAGCTCACTTTCATATATTTCAGCAGTGGTAACATGATGTTTAGCTGCAATTGTGAAACGCCCCTGATGAGGGAGAAATACATCATAGTGTTTAAAAAACAATGTATAACTGTCCTAAACATTTACTGTCCTAAAACCCCATGTCAACAGACTGTGTGTGTGTGTGTATCAAAATCCATCTGCTTACTTTACAATAGCAATGAATTATCAACTACATTGTTACAAGGACATTAATGTTCTGATCTAGAAATTACATTTTTAAACACAAATGTGACAGTCTTTTTTTCTCACCATATCAGTGTAAATCTCAATCGACTGGCCAAGACATTTCACTGCCTCTGTAAACAGCAGAAGGTTAAGTCTGATTAATGAAATCTCTGTAGCTACAATCCCTATATCATAACATATATTTCATCTGATTACTTCGAATTTCATGTTACAATGTTTAAATAACGTCTGAGAATACAGGAAGAGACATGGGGTAGCCTACCTTCAGGGTCCGATTTTTTAAAGGCATTTCCTGCGTCAATAAAGCTCACAGCAGCATTTAATTTGTTGTCTACTCGTAGGTACAGTCGGGCAGCTTTGCAGAAAGCATTACCTGCCGCTGGAGGAAACAGACAAAACGTTAAGTTCCTCTGCAGAATCTAACAAAGAAGTGCCTCAGACAGACATAGAAATCGACCTTAGGATAGATGCTTACCATTCCAATTTTTGGCCATTTTGAACATATTTGCTGCTCTTACATACATATCACAGGCATCTTCGGCCTTTGAAGAACTCCTTAAATGAACCATATGATGAAAAAGGTTAATTAACATTTGCAGAAAGAGCTCGGACGTCAAAGTCTGGATACAGTCATAACAACTACTCAGCATAATACTACTACGTATGTTGTACAAGCACGACAAAAAATTAGTTGCCCAGTATGTGGACGGTCATATTGTTCCCGTTAATTACTCTGTCTATCACTCTTGATTCAAAATCAAGTGACACTTCTGCTCTGGTTGCAGTCATCATTTTCCACTGCAAGGCTGTTTGCAATGTAAACATTACTGAGTAGCTGATGCTGCTGATGCTAGTCAGGCAGACTCTTTGATTAGCTAAGGAAGTAGCTAGCTGTAGCAAATTCTTACCCAAATAACGTCCCCAAAAACGTCCCTGGTGACTTCATTTTCTTATCTGCCTCTGCCACCAAAGCCATAGCCTCCTGTTCTTTTGCGGAGTGATCCATTTTTTAATTGTTTATAGTATATGTTAAGCCTACGGTTGTTACTGGCAATGTATCATCTGAAGTCTTCCCCACTGCATCACAGGGTTGCTAGTACCAGAGCCCGTCTACGGAGAGCCTGGTCACTCCGTATTAAGTCCCATTGTACCGAATTTTGGATGCAGTTCCACCAGAGTTCCACTGGGGGCGATCGCCATGAGTGCAGAATGAATGGGAGTCAATGGAGCTAGACGGCTAAATTTGTCTCTTTCACCTGATTGCCGTTGACAAATCTCAGATTTGATTGTAGTTTGTATAACTTCAACATGGGTTATAGGTCAAAAGTTGAATGAACGAGTACTTATGTCCTTTTGATTTCTTACAGGTTGGGTCGTTGTTGCCCATAACACGCTAGCATTGTGCTAATGAATGACGTCATTGACAAGTTTGAAAGGCTTTTTAGAACAATTAAGTGACTTTAAAAATATAATACTCAACCAAGTGTATTTTCTTTGCCTCCCCTTTCGAATACAATATTCAAATTACTTGAAAAAAAATTATAACCCGAGAAAAGTGGATTTTGAGGGGTACAGCTCCATAGACCTCCATGCATTCTGCACTCATGGACGAGCGCCCTCATGTGGAACCACAGAAGGAACTGCAACCAGTTCAGAAACCGGAAGTTTTCCGAGAGTGGCAGTTCTCCCCTTATTAGACATTCTCTGGTTAAAGCGGAGCTAGTAATCAAGGATCTTTGGCAGCAGGTTAGGGCAATGAGCAGAAGGACTGTTGTTGTCCCAACCTCAAGTCACATTTCTTTATCAGCTGACAGGTCTTCGTGTCGTCTTCAACAGATGAGTCATGTTGATTTGATTTTGTAGACAGTCTGTGCTTTTGGGCAACCTCCAACTTCAACAGAACGCAAAAGTGTGAATCGGTGTAATTTTAGTATATTTCCTTAAGCACTTTTGAGTAAAAGGGTTGGAAAAAATAGTAAGAACAAAAGTTAGAAAAATATATTTAAACCTTAAGGATTAGTCTAGGTTGGATGCTCCTCATCCGAGCCTCATCTTTGATATTAATGAATGTATTGGATTAACCAATTGAAAAAAACATGGTTGGGCCAAAAAGTCTGTGATATTTCAAGCCCTTACCGACAAAAACATTTATTTAACAGTCTGAGACCATTTCAACACCTTAACAATTCCTTTACTAGAACAGTTAACGCTGTCATACACAAAAGAACATCTTTCAACACCCAGAAATCTGCTACATTTTTCCCATTAAGAACATTGTGCTGTTCAACCAAAAAATAATGTCAAACAATTGTGAGCACTTAAAAATTCAGTTTCAGACTGACAATATAAAAAAAAATGTGCGTACACAATTCTGTACAACCGTTTCCTTTCAGAAAAACAAAAAAAATAAATAAATTCAAAGTGGAAAAGTAATAAATAAAAAAGTAAAATACAATAAATAAACTCAAATTCAACATATGCAGCAACCCAACAGAACATACACACTAAACTGATGTTTAACAGAATGAACAACAGCTTATTCTACATTATATATAAAAGCACTATCATTTCAATGGATATCATGCCCATTTTAATTATCCAAATAATCCAAATTTCAAGGCTACAATAAGCCATAATTTGACATTAATTTGACTTATTCTCAGCTAAAAATATATGATATTTGAATTATGCTCTGTTATATATATATATATATATATATATATGTTTTCCATTTGTTTTTCTTTTTCAATATTTTGTTAAAAAATTAAAAATGATTTTTGAACTGAACATTTTACTGGCCAATTTGAAATCTGTGGCTTTTATAATGTAGGGTGGCCGCTATTACAACGTGTTGCTGTTGTAAAAATGCAGAATCCTGAGTTACTGCGAGTCTGACTAGGAGGTGCCAGGGAGCTCTCCTCCAGGGATAGCCTGTTGGGCTGCGTCTCTGTTGCAGGCAGGCCAGCTGTATGCCATGGAGCAATTCCGCTCCTGGTGTCGGTGGGTCTTCATATGGGCACTCCGACTCCTGACCTTCTGGAAGCCCCTGAACAATGACAGACATGCACGGTATTCACAGGAGTATTTGCCTTTTCCCAAATAAAAAATACAGGACTTTCCTAGATTGATTATGTATGTGACCTTTAACCTTTCAAAAACGTTTTCTTTTCTTTTTTCCCCCCCAATGTTTTTTTCAAGACCTTCACCCATATTTCCCTACTTTTCCAGGTTTGGAAAAACAGTAATTCATTCATATTTCCGTACTTTTCCAGACTTATCAGACCTGTGCAAGCACCCTGATTCATTACCTGGTATACTGGACGTCTGCCAGGTGTGGTCTCCATTCCCAGCTCCGTAACAGAAAGGTGATATTTGAATGTAAGCTATACAATGTAGGCTAGCCTATAGATATTTTATATCATATATAGCCTACACCAGGGGTTCTCAAAGGACCCCTTTTGGAGGGAGAGCATTTTCCGAGGACCCCCTCATAACTGTAACATTTAAGTTTGCCATTTGTATTCTCTAAAGTTGTGGCCAGGTCCATTATCCCATGTTTTTTGGCAGATCTGCAACTTCGTCTTTTGTCAGTTTTGGATTTTCCGTCACTTGAGAACATGGACTGACTCAAACATTTCTACACATTTATCAGCTAGCTGGCTAACAAATAAGCCAAGCTAAGCAGTAGTAGGAATGGTTCTTCTTGACCTAGGTGAAGTTAAATGTGGTTAGGAGCAAATAGACACAATTTGCTTGTTTTATGGGTGAAAAGGGACATCATTTGAGACCACTTTGAGAACCACTGGCATACACAATCAAGGGACGGTAGCTATCCTCTGAAAGCAGGGCATCTTCATATTTAGTGTTGCGGCGGAGTTGCGTAAAGAGGTGCAGAGCGCGCACCTGTTTGCTTTTTTTGACTGGCAGTGTCCAAGATCAGATGACAATATGTGAGTTGGATAATGTAGGCTAAAACATAAAGGTAGGCCTAAAGCAAACAATAAAGGACAATGTTTAAGCCATTGGATATTATTGAAAGAAAACAATCGCAAAGATATGCAGAATGAATGAATAATGACCGGCGAACTAGGCTACTTTTTCAGCAAAAACATAGCCAATCCTAAAAGAAACGTGAAGCCTACATGACATGTAGGCTAAATCGGCATATTACCCTGGGTCATATTGGAAACGTACAGTAGCCTACTGTACCATAACATACAAGATTATGCTCTAGGCCTAGAGGTCTTTCCTTCATAAGGTAGGCCTACCCAATTTTTTTTTTCTACAAAGTAGGCCTCAACATACTAAATGTTATGTATTCACATTACTGCAAGCAAAAGGAATGAAAGCGAGCAGAGGACAATGGACATGGATGGATACGACCTCTTTCCAGAAAGCTTTGCTTGGAAAAAACATAATTAGTTAAGCTATTCGAACTGACGCATAGGCTAGTTAACATCAGATCATACTCTGTGCTGACCACATCAGGGTTTTTTACATGACAATGTTTCGAAAGGCTGCTGTTACTTACCGACCGCACTCCTCACAGGTGTACTCCATAGATGTGTCTGCAGCCGTCTGCAGCTGCTGTATAGGCCTTTGTCTGGTCAGGGAACGCTGCACCCCCCTTCTGCTGGCCTGCTGGTCGTCAGGACCAGTAGGCGACTCTGTCTAAGAGGCAGAAAGGGATCTTTTAGAGAAACAGGCTCTGTGTGTTCTTTGATATTTTTGCTTCCACTGAGTTTGTGGTTGCCACTTGCCAGTTGGCGGCCCTAGAGTCTTGAGTAAGTACATTTCAAGCACATACTCATGATGTCAGTTTATTACTGTACAAGATGTTTTTTTTTGTGTGGTAAAATCAGTATACTTCAATCAAATACACATTCAGGGGCTCGTTTCTAGAAAGTGTCGTTTGCTAACTTGCTTCGGAACCTTGGTAGTTCGCTCCGTCGTTCTTGGATTTGGTGTTTCTAAAAAAGGGTAGTTTGAACTCAATCGCATACAAGGATGCAAAGTTTGGGCAGTCGCACTTGTGTCGTTCCTTGGTAGTTCCACTTGGTGTCCGGAGCGCCTAACTAAAAAACACAACCGCCTAACCAAAGATTACGAAGTGGATGTTTATCTCGTGACTCAATGATTGATCTATCCTGTAGCTTCATTTTCATTAAGAGACTGACTCCTCTACTTGGCTCATTCTTGCTATTTATGTTAATTAGAGTATTGCCTTGCTTTTTGATAGGCTAGTATTATAATCTTTATAGACTCTTAAAATCAGCACAGTGATAAATGGTGTAGTGGCTAAAGCAGGTGACTTGTTGTCCCAGCGTTGTAGGTACAATTTTCTTATGAAGTGAGAATGTCCTCTTGCTTCTCGCTACCTGCGGGTGAACTAGTGTGACACGTAGATTCAATTGTTTTTGACTGATGTCTTGTAGGCCTACCTATTGGTCTCTCGATGTAGAGTATACATAAATATGTATGGTCAAAACCTATTGTTGTGTCTCGTAGGCCTACTCTTAATGAAAAGGAGAGATAGGATGCGAACTCCGGCCGAGCGCGCAGAGCACCGACACGCTGCCGTTAAGCCACAAGACAGTTAATAAAATTTGCGATACCCTGAAATTCTTGTAAGCTATATATTTTTCCAAACATAGATATTTAACACAAATAATGACACATATTGGTCGGCTTAAGTAAAATGTTTTATATACTTGCAATAGGTTTAGGTTTTTGCAGATGGCAAATACAATGCCAGCATTAATCTTATTCAACTATTAATCATTTAAATTAGAAAAATGTCGACATAGGCTGTGGCAGAGAATTTCTAGGGGGTGGGGTATTACACGTTGCCACTGTTTCCACCAATGATATGTATCGATGCATTATCAACAACGTTGTTGGAACAACGGTGTTCGAACGCCGGAGGTAGCGAATTGCGACACAGGTACGATGTTTTCTGGAAACAGGTGTAACACCGTCGTTGTTTTGTCGCAAGTTGCAACGTATCACGGTGGTTGAGCAACATCGTTGCTAACTTTTCTAGAAACGCGCCCCATCTTAACACTCTTTCTCTTGGTACTGTGCTTGTTTATCCATTCACTCTTGATAAGCTTGAGGTCAGGTAAAACATAATTTTCAGCCAATTTTCAAATTTCAACTAAATTTCACATTTGATGTCTTCACTTGTCATCTAGACTTAACACTCACAGAGTCTAGTCCACCTTCTTCCTTCTTATCTTCTTGAGTACGCTGTTTGAATTTCTTGAGTTTCTTCATGGCATAGTAATACTCAACACACTGGTACACTGTCTTGCTCTGTAACTGTGGCACAGACTACATTTCAGTCTGACTACACTACACACATATGCTGACAAAACTACAGAGAGTTTATTTCAAAATGTTAAAAGGCCATATTATTCATCCGAAAAATAAATATAAATAAAAATATATAAAGTATAAAAACCTCTATTGTATGGTAGGTTCCCCAATGAATATAACTGACCATCTTGTTAGTGTTCCAGTGCTCACCATGTTCTGAATACGCTGGAAGTCCTTATTCTCTGTGATCACAGCTTTGCGGAAGACTCTCTTTTCTTGGGCACTCCAGAAGTCTGACCCTATAGTGACCCAAAAGTATACAGAACTTTTCAAAAACCTGTCCATGTTGCTGGCTATTGACAATGCTATGACAACTAATCCGATATCGAGTGCTGTAAATATTTGTAGATGTCATACAGGCTACTTTCCCAACCCTGATTGCAGCTTCGGCGTTAGAAAAAATATCGGAACTATTTTCTCTGATGTGGCATCCATTTACTTAACTGCGTGATAAAGCTAGAAGAAAGATTCTAAAATTCTGCATTCATTTATTTAAATTTCATTTTATTAGCCTAGTGTCAGCCACGTTTCTGCGGCACCCCTGAGGATGCCAGACAGTTGAGAAACACTATCTTAGTCGATGTAAGATGTACAGTACCCTCCAGAATTATTGGCACCTCTGCTAAAGTTGACAAAAAAACGGTATAAAAATAATCTCTTGGTGATTTGTTGTAATCTCACAATTAAAAACATAGAAAAAATCCAACCTTGAAGGGAAGCAAATTTATTTTGAGAAAAAGGAAAATCTCATAAAGAAATAAATATTTTTTAACTAAAACACATTGCTCACAATTATTGGCACCCCTGAAAAATCTTATAAACAAAACCTAGCATTTTCCTATCTAATTTCAATTTATTTAAGTTAATCAGAGGGTCTGTGAACTTTCAGAAGTAGTTCATGACTTTCTTTTTCACTAAGGTATGAAAATAAAGTGACACAGAGACTAAATCCTCTAGTCATTACCAATGTAAACGGCAGTAGTTACTAAATGGTGCAGTGACTTTGTCTGGAAGTGTGGTCTATTGTCAGATGAAATGAAAATTGCGCTCTTTGGCTAGAAACACGTTAGGTGTGTTTGGCATATATAGAAGAATGACTATACTAAAAAAGAATCCCATACCTAAAGAGAATTATGGTGGAGGCGATGTGCTATTGTGGGGCTGTTTTTATTCCCAAAGGCCTTGGGAATCTAATTACGGTGCATGGTATCCTGAACAACAAGAAAAACCTGAACATATTTAAAGGAAATCTGTCAATCTCTGACAAGACACTAAAAGTTGGTCATGATTGGATCATTCATCAGGTCAATGAACCAAAACAATCGTCCAGATCGAAAGAAATATGGTTTACTGGTATGGTTAACACAAAATGAATTAAGAGGAGAATGCACAAGTGTGGACCTATAGCCTGGCGGGCCATCCTATATCATTGAAATGTATAGTCTGGAATCGACCTATTCACCTCGCTTAATCCAAGGGGCGGGCAGAGAATTGTCTTTCAAACTGCCTAGGCATGCAATAGGCCAGCGCTACGACCAATCAGATATATCAAACTTTTACCGTATCCGGTCGGCAAAACGCAAATACATCCTTCTTCGAAAGGAATGACTTAAGTGCATTGTGTTGCTCAACTTTCAAAGAAAAGCACAAGTCCAACTCCTCCAAAGTTGACGCCAAAGCCGATTCAAACAACCGCTCTTCGTTCGCCATAGCCACCTTCCTTGTTGTTCACCGTCGCAGGACTGTCGTCATCCTGTTAAGCCCGCCTTAAGACGCTCTAACAAAATAGAGCACTGTGATTGGATGACGTCCACGGCGTCAGCCAATAGAAATCCCTATGGTTTGATACTAGACGTACAGGCTGAGCAAATTAATTTGCCGCCGCTAGGGTGCGTCTAGATTTCTAGGCTAGTGGACCTAGGAATCTGGACAATCTGGGGAGATTTTGCAAAGACTAACGTTCTTAAATCTCTTGCTTTGTATTCTTTGTATGTCATAGGTGAATTAGGTGTATTACAAGCTGTTTTATTGGCAAAGGGAGGCTTAAGAAGGTATTATAAGCAGGGGTGCCAATAATTGTGAGCAACGTGTTTTTGTTAAAAATATTTATTTCTTTATGAGATTTTTCTTTTTCTCAAAATAAATTTGCTTCTCTTCAAGGTTGGATTTTTCCTATTTTGTTTTTCATTGTGAGATTACAATAAATCACCAACAGATTATTTTTTATACCCATTTTCAGTCAACTTTAGCAGAGGTGCCAATAATTCTGGAGGGTACTGAATACCCCGACAACCCAAAATGAACCACATATACAGTCACCATTGCCATCTATGGAGTGTAATTACAGCTGATACCTGTATAGTGATAGTCATTTAAGGGGTGTGAGGAGGAACGATAATCTCCTCTGACCAAAAGAAGATCAAGAGCAGCCTAGAAGTGGAAATAAAGAAAAACATACACACATAAAACATCAAACACACATATGAAACAATTTTCTAATATGAAAACAGTAATCGGCTGTTTCTCAAAGTCAAGAGCGTATCCTAGACAGAATGCTTTCTTGCAAGTCGGGTGCTAGAGAGACAAGGCTACGCACCTTCCCCGTACCTTAGCCAGTGGTTAAGATCACATGCAAATGAACAGCTTAGCAAGTGTGGAAGTGCATGTCATCAAGGTTCCGGCTACGCGCTACATTTGAATCGTGGAAGCGGTGGAAATTGTGCTGCTTTACCAGATGTGGGTTGACGTGGAGGAGGATTTGGAAAGGGAGTAGCCTATCAACGGCAGTCAGTTCGTAGGAGGAGGATGTAGGCTACTGTCAGCATCTCCTTAACTGTGCAGCTGCACTTTCCGCTAAACAACCTTTTTTGAATAGCCTACAGTATTTTCACACTCGACTTGGTCTTCACATATTACAATCCGTAGTTCATAATTATGTTAGTGTCAATGGTAGGCTAAATGTTATAATTGATGACGGTAACGATAGCCTAGTCTGTTAAGTCTCCACAAACTTTGCATTGGGCTAAGTTACTTACAGATAAATTGATAACAAAAGTAATATTATAAAAACACATAACTATTCATTCACATTGACATATGCACTTATGAACATGCACATTTACTTGATATAAATACCTGAACAAATGGTACGATGACATTAACAAAACACGTACTGCTTCTTTGCATCCTCCATCTCCCTGTTTTTTTTTTTTTTAACTCACACCGTCAGATCATTTCTAATATGCCTCGTCCATACGCAAAGGATTGTGAGCGTTTTCTGAACGCCGAGGATCCATCGATCCTCGAAAATTCTCAGAATTTCTTAGAACGAAGGGCTCAGTACTTGATAGAATTTTAAAGCACCCTTGACATTGGAACAGTGCTTGGCGAGATTCGATGATGTAACGTCCTTGAAAGAGCGGTCTTGAAGGACCCATCCTTGACTTTGAGAAACAGCGCTCATCTCACCAGAACATCTCCTTGCACTTCATGAAGGCAGTGAAGGGCCAGTTCCGTGTTGGTTCCCCCTCCTGGGAGAACACTGGAACAACACATGTTCAGGAACTCTGTAACTGAGTCAGGAGAAAAACACAGTAGTGAAGTGAAGAGATGCACAGCTATGCAGAAGCCTCGAGGTATGTTCATGACCTAAAGCATGACGTTAATCAGCTTAGATCATGCACTGCACATGCACTCCTAAAACAGTGACACAGAGCAAGTCTCTGGAAGTAGTCCCTCCTTTGGAAGTAACTAATGGTGAGTTACTATGCAATATTCTTTTACTTGCCTGTGTTTACATGTTTGTGAAAACATGATACATTTTTAATCATCATCAATCTTGAAAAACTTGTATTAATTAGCTCTTACATGTATCATATAAGAAATGGCACAGACACTAGTATATCCAGCAGGACAGAATAGGGTATACAATCTTTACACTAAAGAGGCAACAGAGACAAGAAATAATTGGTGAAATTGAATCAAATGCATGTCCAGTATGTGTGCGTCAGTGTGTGAGTGAACCAGTCTGTGTTTGGTAAACACACCTCTGTCTTGTGTGTCTGTATTACTGGCTATGTCTCCCCATGGTAACCAGACGATCTGGGCGGGGTGCTCCTCATACAGCATCAGCAGCCGGTTCCGCAAGGGCGGGATCTCCGCCTGGAAGCGTGAGCCCACGTTGATCCTCCTGCAGTTGACATGAATAGATATGGAATGGATGTGATGCCTCGACTTTAAATTAGCTATGCAGAGGTGCACAATATAGGACACAGGAGGGAACTTACGGCTCTATGCTAACAACGGTGTCATCCACTACCATACAGATGCCATCTTTTCTGTCTGGGGATGAAAAAAACTTAAAACAATCACATTAATGACTACAAAAGGCACCTAATTAGTCTTTATGCTTCATTAGTCTGTGAGTCAGCGGTTATGATGTCATCTCCATCATTTTCATTGCTATGCCAACTCTCACACATTGAGAGTGAGATTCATTCATTTGATTGGCTCCATGCGCTCTTACACCAATCGAATGTGTGAGGGTTGGCAGCTCTAAATCACATTCAAAAGCTTGTTTTTCTTTTTGTCTAAATTTATTTGATTTGTGTCTGCTACGGTCCAATTACTTTTCGCTGAAAACAAACTAAACAAATCAAACATTTTTTGGCCGTCTATTTCTCTTGCCTGTACAGCTGTAACCACAAACACCAGACTAGTGACGTGCTTAGGCTTAAGGAAGAGCCAAACCTCCAAGCGTGTCTAAGCCCACACACAGGTCCGACATGACGAGGATGGAATGAAGGAGGAGCACACAAACCCATAGCACTGATGAAGGAATTGGCCAGGGGTGGACAGGGATGCTGCTGGGGCAGCTTGTTGAAGTACAGGCCACTTCCTGGCCTCAGCGGGCTCAGCATCGGTGGGGGGGTGTAGGGGGCGAGCTGCAGGTCGGGGTTCATCAGCTGGCCAGCCAAGTATGGGGGGGAGCGCAGCTGGCTTAGGTAGCATCCTGTCGCACGGAACCGCAGGCTGGCCAAGGCCTCCTGCTCTAACAGCTGCTGGGGCTGACGGGGGGTGGGAATGATGAGGGTTTTCAGCGACTCCAGCCGGCGAGTCTTTTTCAATCCCACTCCCTCTACCGACTGAGCTGCTTTTTCCTACAGAATACATTTGTTTTAGTTTCACACAATAAGAATGGCCACTTTAGTTAGATTTACAGAACCACAAACCCCCTCAGGGTATGTCACTGCGATATTTTCTTGTCGAGAGAGAGCTGGTGAAAGGAATTCAGAGAGTATCATGAACAGCGTTCTTTCCGGAAACAACAGTGATTCCTTTACTTACAGTGGCTAGCATAAAACTCTGGTGAATGCTGTTCTCCGTTGAGCCTTTTGTGACAGGTACGGATACAGGGATGATCAGGGGTGATAGACTCTTCTTCTCTGAATACTGGGGTGACCACTGGGAGCCCGACAGTTCATCAGCAGTGGTCTCCACTGTTTGACCATGCTGTTACCAAAAAAACAACATGACCAAAGAACTCTTTGCATAACTCTGAATTGCAAGATGCTCTAAACTTGTAACTAAGTAAGCAACACAGGCAGATGTCAGATAAGGGTCACAAACAAGCTTGTGTTGTTATGAATCATAAGTATGGCACCTGAACAAAGGTGGGTGACTCTGGGGAGTGAGAGTCCACATGGTCACCTGCCCTAGAGGAGGCAGGATGAGCCCAGGAAAAGCTATCTTCAGAGAGGTCTCCACAGTCTGACCTGCAGAAACAGGAAGTACATGAATGGCATACATATAACTGATGGATACTGTCACATGCAGCAAAGCCTACAACTGAAACAAAATAGAACCCAACTATCATTGCAATCTTAGCATGCATAAGATTGTGTATTGACCTTGATGATTATTTTGTAATATTAATCTGCTGTCTGCAAGTGATAAATATCAGATGGTTTAAAAAAGTAGTCTGACATTCAGAAAAAGATAGACCTCAGAAACAAATATTTATACAATCAAACCTGAATAGAAACAGTGAGTTGACAAAACATACATAACAACATAACAGTTTAGTTATGTGAGATGTTCAAACTTTCATAGGTTACTAAAGGGCTCATAAAGCCTATAAAAACATACCAACCTTTAAATGTGAATACCAGGATAGGATCACATATTTAATATTTCTTATTTCATTATTTATTAAGCTGTTATCTTTACAATCTTGTTAGAAATGGACTTGGTTCACTCCTCACTGACCTTTCACAAGACTCCTGTCCTTCCTCTGCTCGTGTGATGACAGAGACACTACCTCCCTTCTAACAAAACCAGCATGTTAATATCTGCCTAATCAACAAAATGCTAATAAACCGGAACAATAAATAAATACAAATATTTATTTTTTTCCTTCTACTAAAAACAAGGAAACTGAAAGGAGGTGCGACACACACCTTAAGAGACAGGTAGGGGGCACTCTCTGAGCTGAAAGAAGCCATCGCTACCTGGCTTGGAGATATAAGGAACCCAGGGCGGGACCGTGGACGTCGGGAAACTGATTCTTCGTGACAAATGGGCAAAGGAAGGACATCGTCAGTTGTGATCTTCTTCTTTCGTACTCTCTTTTTGGCCTTGTCAGCCATTTTAGGGACAGCATGCATTTCTTCTAATACACTTAATTGAGTTTGTGGGGCAGGTGGTGGGAGGTCTGCTGCTGAGCTAAATTCATGGCCAGAGATGGGCCACGGAGGCAACGTCTCTGACTTTATCTTTTTGACCTGGGTAAGACCTTGGGTTATGTGAGTGTGTGGACTCTGTTTGGCTTGACTGGAATCTTCCGAAGACACTGTCCTTTCCTCGTTGTGACAGTTGGCCGTCTCCCGTGACGATTGTAATGACAAGATGCTATCGAGGACCTGGAGGTCCGTCACAGGAAACTCGTTCAACGCGTTTTCCCAGCAGGAGTCGCTCAGGCTGTCCGCCCCATAAGTCTGTGCTGTTGCAGCCTCTGATGCATTGACACTACTCGGCCCTGGCTCCAGACTCACGGGCCACTGTGAAGACCCCTGCATATCTTGAGAGGTCACCACTTCATCTCTGCTCATGGCATACACACTCTTGGCAGTTCTTGGGATCCACTGATCCCGGCCTACCAGGGACTTCTCTTGAGAGGCGCTCTCAACCGTGAACTGACCCACTCCAAGTCCTCTGACCACATTAGAAAACCCTGAGTAGTTGTTGTAATTAACATAGCTGTGGTAATCCGAGCTTGCGGACTGGGTGTTGGTCTGGATGACCGTTTTTGGGGCGGAAATGTAAATCGTAGGATAGCCAGTTTGGTCACTGTTGCTTTGCGCACTTGGAGCGTCCACGGCCTTGGCTTCCCACTGTGCTGCAGGGTGGAGGGCGGAGTGGGTGGAGGTGCTCTCTGATGGCATAGGCTTGGGCTGAGCGCCATGCTGAGACAGACAGTGGCGTTTCAGGGAGTGGGTGTCACAGTAGCTTCGCTGACAGCCTGGCTCTACACAGGTAAACAGCTTCCGCTTTTGGTGTGTCAACATGTGGCCTGTCCTGTATAAAAACAAAGTGACTGAGCACACACAGCAAATGTACACACTACACATACAACACTGGCATTTTAATACAAAAGTGTACTTACAGATGATCATGACGTTTAAATGCACGCTGGCAGATGGAACAGACGTGCGGCCGGTCTGACTGGTGCGTCAAAAGGTGTTTATTCAGTGCATTTGTATTCCCAAATACTTTGCCACAGAAAGAACACTCATAAGAGGAGTTCCGGGCTTTCTGTCTGTCCACAGATTCATGTTCAGCCTGTTGGTACCTCTCACTCTTTGTTATAGTGTTACTAGCCTTCATGAAAACTGAAAACATTCAACAATAAAACAATAAAAGGAAATAATTCATATATTAGTTACACAATTGCACTTAAAGAAGCATGATTTTGCACTCAACAGTGAACTACATTTTACCCTTCTCTTTCATGGTCCTAAAGTACCTGGTCCAGGGTTTTTTGCTGCTTGTAAGGCAGCCTGCAGTTTGTAGAACAACCTAATAACTGAAGCTCTTTCGTTTGTTGTTGTTGTTATTGGTGTGTTCTTCTATGTTTCCTTGCAATCGTTTTGATTCCCTTGCTAAAGGGGAAATGTTGCATTGGAACTCAAAAGTATTGAGAAGTAATGCAAAAATAGCTCAGAATAAAAATACAGCATAACATTAAGAAGGCTGCACATTCCCTCGCTAATTCAAAATCAGGGAGATCATGGTGGTGATTTGTTTTCTGTGCTATATTTGTGTTCCCTTGCATTCCCTTATACTAGTTTTACCTTCCCTCATCACACTAATTTGCAAGGAGATGTAAACATATTGTGAGGGAATGCAAAAGCAGCCTATGAAAAAATCACTACCATGACATGTTCAAAAAATAGTTACAAAATAAATAAATCTGCTTCATGATTTTTAAGGGTCTTCATAAATCTGACAGTTGGAGAAATGATTGCTACATATAAAATCTACAAACATACGGACCATCTTGGTTCTGCCATTCCTCAAAGTTTGTGAAGTGCAAGAAAGGTTCAGATGTCGAGTTAATTTTGAGACCTTCATCAGAGACATCAGTGAGGCGGTGACTAGAATGACTGAGGTCCACGACTTCATCCATGTAACAAAACTGGCCTGCAGTATATAAATAAATAAAAACTGGGTAATTGCATGTCACCACACACATTGTAAGGAACATTGGTGTCACTCAGTTCTGAATGACATGAAGCAAATTACTTGATAAATTTTACACTTCAGCATCAGTTTTATTTTGTATCACATTTTCTCACCTAAGGTTTGTATTCACACCATTATGAATCAGGTTTCTCCAACATTGTGTTAGAAAACAGATTTCACACTCAAACTATTTTACTCAGCATTAATATCATAAGGCATTTATAAATATAAAGTTAGCACAATGCTTAAATGCTAATTTAAGCCTCAAATTAAGCTTTAACATAGCAAGAAGCTAGTATTACTGCTGAGGCATATTTTGTAACATTGAATAACAGCTAATGTTTGTAAATCAATGCATTCAAACATGTACACAATTATGATTTGGAAAGGCACAACATCCAACTCACCTTAATTTTAGATGACAATCTCTAGCTAACGTTACCTCACTAATCTTTGTTACCAATAGCAAACGGAGTAAATTATGTTAGCACTATAGACTACATCATGTTCAACTATTCTGATTAACGTTACGTCTCGAATTAAATTGATCGATAAAGGTATTGAATCCAACACTGTATATGATAAAACAAACAACAACTTGTAAAAAAAACATCAACTCATAAACAAAATTAATAATAGTTTATCTAAAAATAATCTGACTACCTATCAGCTAGCTTCCTGTAGGTTTCTTCTGCTTCTTCATCCAATCACTAAGTTTTTCGCTCTTTCCTTCTCAAAAACCAACGGACACAACCATTCTCATTGGCTCTCATTGGCTAAAAACTGAGCGGGAATTTTATTTGGATATACCCGTGGGAAAAGAATATGCTTTTCTTGTAGCTTAGATTTAGTTTTTGAAGCCTATCTTGTTCTTCATAGGCCTACCTGGAATGGAAAAGCGGCACGTTCTTTAGGTTTGTGCAATAACCAGCAATGCAATATTTTTAACTGCAGCTAGACTCCTATGAAGCTTCTGAAGACAGCTGGGTACTGGCAGTTCATGTGGTATGACACTGATCTTCTGGTTATCAATTAGCCTTCAGTTGGATTTTCCCCATTAATACATATGGCACATAATTAACAGAAGTTGGACACACAAAATTATCCGCTTGGCCTGAAGTACAACCTAAGTAGGCATTTATGTGTTCCAACAAACTTTGATATTTATGGTAGTGCATGTAACAGCTCTTAGCACATTTCCTGAAGTAAAAACTGCTGTCACTGTCTTGCAGTGTAAGCTACTGTATCCTCCTACTGCATTGGCCCAGTAGTCCCTGGTAACAGCCGACAGGCTTTCTTTGCGCAGGAATAGTTCTCCTGACAGTCTTACACCCTTAAAAAAGATAACTGCATTGCTTCAAGTGTCAGAAGTTACTACAGTTTTAGAAGAAACATTTGCAGTTCATATGCAGGAAATGCAGTATTTTGGACATTTTACTTCGGGAATCGGGACAGTTTCTGTCTTTAACTGCCAGTGCTCTGTTTCTTTGTCTGATGCCATGCCTGAAAAGGCTTCTCAGTACAGGTGCCTGGCAGGCTCCACACAAGCAACAGGTCTTCAGCCGTGCCATCTATGAAGTAACAAGACTCTCTACCTTCTCAACGTCCTGGACCTCTGCCTTTCTTTAGCAGAGGTGTGACACACAGGGTGGGTTATCAACTTCAAAGTCTTTCTTGTGTGTATATCGATTTTTCATTGCAATGTGTCATTGAAACTCCCAACCTTCTGTGTCATTCCGTCCACATCTATGGCAAACACGTGGGGAATTCTAGCAGTTTCATCATAAGAGGACGTAAAAATTATCAGGGCTATGTCAGTTGACACCGCAGACATTAATAGCTGGTCCCAAGTCTCAGCCTGTTGTTCAGCACGATTAGTGATCTGCTGCGTTCTTGATGAAGTAGTGGTCAGTAAGCTAGGAGTTGGTTGGCATGCTGTATAGGACGCAATACAGCCAGAAGCATGATGATAGCTTTCTCTGCTGTTGGCTGATCTCCTTCCCTGAGTTATGGTATTTTGTCATTGAACGTCATGCGATGTTCAAAAATGGTACCATTTACATTAGCATACATAATGTGAAGGATGTCTCAGGATTTCCTATCACGGGTTAGCCTCTCTCACTCCATACAATAAGTTTGTAGAACCTTTGCAGCTTGCAGCAGTGCGTGGTATTTCTCATCCATATGCTGATATGCTTTTAGTCATCTCAGTGAATCTAGGGCATCACCAAGTGCGCTTGTTGCACATGTGAAAGTTGAACGACATGTTTGGATAAGGACTGAAATACATGTGTCGCTGCAGCTTCCATTTCAGTGTAATCGACTGGTGCTGATTTGCAGTGTTGATACCAGGCTCCCTCATGCAGTGATTTTACCAAGAATCCTGACATGTCACGGAAGAGGTGGGCCTCCAGCTTATCTGCAAAGGCAACTGAATGCAACATCACACAGGTGCTGCCTTGACCCTCCCAATGGAACGTGCATCTTGTGGCTATGCCATGTCATGACCTTGACCCATGTCTCAGCGACTCTGTCTTGTGAAGCATAATATAATGATGATGCAAACAAGCAAAGCTTTTTACAGTTTTTAACAATATTTCATGTTTATGTCATAATGTTAGCAACTCTTATGTTGTAGGGCTGGTATTAGACTGGCTGGCAGCAAAAGTGATATACTGCAGGAGGGGTTGCATAGTTTGGACCCACCCTGCAGAGTTCCAGTAGTTAGCTGACCAGGTTGTGCACCCAGGTCATAGTCATTGAAGGTCCTAAATCTCATTTCTGGCCTGGGTCCCAACCTTTTCTAACATTCTGATTTCTGAAAAAAGGGGTGTTGCCCCCCTGGGTATTACGTGCACATACTTACACATGCACAGCTTTTGTGTATGTTGTCATAGCAGAACTTTGGTCCCTAGTCAGAGGTATGACTCCTCCTCTTGCTCAGGCCCTCGGTCCATAAAACATCTGGATTCATTCTGAGGACCGAGTTGTGACTTACAATGGTGAAGCCGATCAAGTGAAGTTGAAATGCTGCAATAAGGAGACTTGCTGTTGCATTGGTCCTTGTGAATTTGAAAATAGGACTCAAGTATGTGCACCATCCTAGATGCATCCTAGATTTAGTTAAACTTTTGTCTGTATACAGTCAGAAAAAATCATCTTCACATCACATTTTACAGAGGGAGGTGAAAATCATCAAAAGGTAAGTTACTTCTTTTACCCCTGTATCTGCATAGAACTAGACACTTATACTGTATGAATGTTATAACTGGACACTAGTGAAATATTGGGGGTAAGTCTGTTTTTTTGCAAAACTCTAAATGCATGTGTCCTTAACCTCTTGTAGTTTGAATTATTTTATCATGATTATATAATTATAATATGATGCAGGACTTAAGAATTGAGAAATGCAGTATCAATGAATTTACAAGTATTAGAAAAGTTGAGTGAACATACTTTCTTGCACACTGCATTAAGATTATTTAGAATTTATATCTTCACTGTGAATTGAATAAGAAGAATGAATATTGTACTTGATTGTACTTTATTCACAATTAAATTATGCCATATTTCTCCCTATTGATTTAGCTGAGTTCTCTTTTCTTCTCAAAGAGGGATATTCCCCATCCTGGCCACTGGCCCCTTTGTTCATTTCCTCTCCCCACCCATAATAAGCTATGGGCCCTGATTCCCATTTTGATTGGCATTTAAATTCTGTAAGGTCTGTTTCACCAACCCCACCCTTTCCCATGTCTCATGCACTCGCTCTCTCTGTCTCATTCTCTTTTGCACTTAAAACTTCTTGAGCAACTGTGGTTTACACCCATCTATGCTCCTGCACTGTCTCAGGGGCTTTACAATGAAGACCAGCTGTGAGTTCACATGGTCTCTCACTCTCTGTCAACTCATGCAGCAGCCTACTGCTAATACAGGAAAGATTAATGAATTAACTATACACCCGGGTGCTCTGTGTTTTCTTTCGGATGCATTTGATTTTTGGACTGCGTTACTTGATTTTAATCAGGCTGGGTTGAGGGCCTCTGCAGGGTTCACCAGTTATTCCGTGTCTCTTTGCAGTTTGTAGATGGTTGCTTGTTCCCATGCTTTTGCAGTGAGTCACACAGAATTTTGTTGTCTTATTGTTGCTGTTTATTGTGCAGTTTTATATTTTGCATACACTAGTCTGATGTCTATTACATACTTAGTCTAGCTCTCATGCATAGCCCCTGCTAGATACATTTGCTCTTACCCTCTATAATCTCACTCTATGAACAAAGATAATCAGTGGCTGTCATTCTGCAGCAGATTATGTTATGCCCCAAAACACTGATCTGAACACTGAGCTGATCTCCACCCACAGACACAACCCACCATGCCTTCATGGGGGCTAGGAGAGGATAAATCTTTGAGAGAGATCCGAACAGTAACCGATGGCCTGAAGAAGTTGTACCGGGAGAAGCTTCTGCCCTTGGAGAAGCAGTACAGCTTCTCCGACTTCCACTCTCCAGGCTTAGAGGATGCAGATTTTGACAATAAACCCATGGTTCTATTGGTGGGCCAATATTCCACTGGAAAAACAACTTTTATAAGGTAACAACAATTTTAGAATTATGAACACATGTTCAAACTAAAATATGTTTATTGCTCTGTTAAGTATATGAATCATAATTTAACAAACAAGTTATTTTGTCTAATAGCAGTTAGAACTAACGACTTTATGAGGGGTTCTCTTTTACATCCTCAGATATCTGCTCGAGCAAGACTTCCCAGGAGGTAGAGTGGGGCCTGAACCGACAACAGACACCTTCACAGCCATCATGTATGGGGATGTGGAGGGCGTCATTCCAGGAAATGCGTTGATTGTTGATCCCAATAAACCCTTTCGCAAACTCAATCCATTTGGAAACAAGTTTCTTAACAGGTAAATAAAATGGGTGGTGGTAGCATAGTGGACAAGAAGCTGGACAAGAAGCATGCAGTAGCCAGAGAAGCTGTGGGTTTGATTCCTTGCTGCCACCGTAGTGCACTTGAGCAAGGCACTTTACCCTGAGTGGCTCTGGGGCGACTGGGCCTTGCAATACTTGAAGCGCATGTCGCTTTGGATAAAAATGTTAGATATTTGGAATAGGGTAAGGGTGGGTGAGAAGCACTATGTAGAAGGTGAAATACTTCTGAGAGAGGGTGTAATAAGAAATCAGATATTCCCAGCACAACAGAAATTCTTCATTTTGAACTTGTGGGAATGTTTTTTTATTTATTCTTTCCAAATATTCCAGATGTACTTTTCTGTCCCAAAAAAATATAATTGTACTAAGGAGCACAAAAACAAAGAGCACTTTGTCAGATTTATTTGCTCAACTATTTTTCCAACAAATATGGACAATGTTCCAGAGGCTCCAAGTGCTATGGCAAGACAACAGAGAAATGTTATCTATTTCATCACATTTATTAGGTGACAGAATATGTCTGACAGACTTATTGACAAAATACGTTGCCAGATGTTTTAGTGTTTTAGTTGAGGTCAAAATGATGAAGTAGACATGTTTTTTTCTTTTTTTTTCTGTTTTCCTGGTAATTTCTCTTTTGGTGTTACAGTATTTTTACAGAATGGTTGGTTATACAGGGTTTTTAAATTAAGCATTATCCTCTCCTATCCATTTTATTTAGTGTCATAAGTAACATGCATCAAACACTTGTTGGTCTTGTTGTTAAACTTCTTGCAGATTTCAATGTGTTCAACTGCCAAATCAGGTTCTGCAGAGTATCAGCCTCATCGACACACCAGGAATTTTGTCCTCAGCCAAAAAGAGACTGAGCAGAGGTAAGACATTGCAACCGTCAAACGTCTCATTCCTACCTCACTGCATTGTAAAGTCGACATGCCATTTTCTGAATTGGTTGCTGTGATATATCTTTCTCAAGCATACCCTGTCTTCTGGAGGTGTTGGAGTTGTTTTAGAGCTGATGTCACTTACACCCCTCACATTTAATTCTCCCTGCAGGATATGATTTTCAAGCTGTCCTTCAGTCATTCGCAGAGCACGTTGATCGCATTATACTCCTCTGTGATGCCAACAAACTGGATGTTTCCGATGAGTTCTCACGCACGATAGGGGCGCTGCGCGGTAATGAGGACAAGCTGAGGGTTGTGCTCAATAAGGCCGACCTAGTAGACACTCAGCAGCTGTTGCGGGTCTATGGCGCCCTCATGTGGTCGCTGGGGAAGGTGTTCCGCACTCCTGAGGTGCTGAGGGTTTACATAGGGTCCTTCTGGTCGTCGCCGCTCAGGGTACCCGACTACCGTCGAATGTTTGAGAAGGAGGAGGAGAGCCTCTTCAAAGACATCCAGGATTTGCCTCGCAATGCCGCTCTGCGCAAACTCAATGATCTGGTCAAAAGAGCTCGTTTAGTGAGGGTGAGTGCCAAATCTCCACACTATGCACTATTTTGAAGATCGGTGACAACTTTTGTATTATTTATTTTTCGTTAAGTTTGACCCACTTTGTGTTTGAACATGTACAGGCCCATGTTTACATTATTAGCTATCTCAAACAAGAAATGCCCTTGATGTTTGGAAAAGAGACCAAGAAAAGGGACCTGATCTACGACCTTCCAGACATATTCGCTAGGATCCAACAGCGGCATCAGATCTCTCCTGGTGACTTCCCAGACTGTGCCAAGATGCAGGTTTAATGACCTTTACTATAAACCAATGATTTGGCGGTAATCTAAACTATGCTCATCTCTACTGAAAATACTTCACTTACACTTCTCTTTCTGTTCCCTCTCCAAAGGAACGACTGATGAGTCACGACTTCACCAAGTTTAAGGTGCTGAAGCCCAAACTAATGACAGCTTTGGATGATTTTCTGACCACTGACATTGCGAGACTTATGCCTCTCTTGCACAAGGAAGAAATTGAAGTGGCCAGCCAACCAGGGGTGCAAGGGGGAGTGTTTCTGGGGCCACACAGAGGCCCTTTCAATAATGGCAACCCTTTTGTGCAGCTTCAGGAGAATATAATAGAAGGGGACATAGCAGACTGGATAGTTGCTAAAGATAAGGCCAAATACGACGAGATCTTTTACAACCTCTCCCCCAACAATGGCAAACTGAATGGCACCAAAGTTAAGAACTGGATGATAAGCACCCAGCTGCCCACCTCAGTCCTGGGCCGAATCTGGAAGCTTTCTGATGTGGACCGAGATGGCATGCTGGACGAGGATGAATTTGCCCTAGCGAGCTATCTCATTGAGGTCAAGCTGGAAGGTCATGGCCTTCCTCCAGTGCTTCCTGCTCATTTAGTGCCCCCATCAAAGCGCAAAAGGAAGAGTGGGAAAGATGAAGAACCAGAGTTGGTTGCACCAGTTGAGTCAGAGCAACCCACGGCTGTAGATGATGATGATGATGATGATCATAATGATGATGACGATGATGAACAGTGAAAAGGAGACATAGATATTTTTATTTTACTGCTTAACTTAATCTCTGTATTTCTCCCCAATTTTTATATGGACTTAACATACTGTTATTACATTTAGATTGTACATTTATTCATTTAGCAGATGCTTTTAACCAAAGCGACGCACTGAATGAATAATAACACTCAAGCTGTGGTGCAGAGGAGAACCTAGGTAGGAATTACTAGTGCATCCAATACCATTCCTAGAGGGTGAGAGTGCAGACGTCAAGTACTAGTCAAAGTGTAGTAAAAGGACAATGAGGTAGAGGGAGGTGTGGGTGGGAAGTGGGAAGTGCATGGTAAGTGTGTGTTAGGTGGGCCAGGTTGTTAGAAGTGTTGAGGGAGGAGGTGTTTACCATCTTGGTATTACCATCAAATAGCCTATTGCATGTAGAGAAGTGCCAAGAGAAAAATAATCACGTGTAAAGGTATTGCATGAATTTTGGTAAGACTAAACCATTAGAAAACCAATTATCAAGGTTTGGTAATATTCACAACAATGAGTGAGTCTCTGTGCAATTGAATCAAATTTATATGTTGAAAATAAACTTTCCTTCTCTCTTCCTGTCATTGGATTCTAATGGAAAAACTTCCTTTACTGGAAATTACTGGAATGTCTTAATGATCTCTCAAGAGTAAACTCAAACTGTTATACCATATATTATTGACCATCAATGTGGTGTTTTAAATTGCATGCTGCATTAAGCCAACATTCTGGAGTGGATTGGTTACATTTGTTTTTGTACAAGAAATTAAATGTATGACTTGGTGAAGGTGTAAAAAAGATCCCTAGGCCGTATAGAATTAGCCTTAAGACTGTGACATGTAAAAAGTATTGTGTCCTGCAAGTTTTATATGACAGTGGACCCACGTGTTTAATGGAAAGAGCTTATCTTTAAATAGCCTAACGTTACACCTCATTCGTGGAAGTCCGATAGAAATAAATATCCTTGAAGATGTTTGATTCACAAGACACCCCAAAGTTCAAAGACATGGCAAGCAAGGACACCAAACACGCATGCGTGAAGCTATCATAATTAGGCTACGCATAATTCACGAATATGCTTAGTTTATTATACGAACGAAACTGAGGTAATCTACAAAATATGATTCACATACCACAAAAGAGTAATTGTTAGATAAAAAAAAACAGTAATTTAATCGACGTGTTTCCCTTTATACAGCTGTGGTCGGAAGTGTGCTTACGTTTTACATGTTTATCTAACTACGATTTCCTGGGCTGATCCCTCAGAATGTCTCGGTCCTTGCTCCGCCTTGGTTACATAGTAGTTAAGGAAATATTACCTACTCGTTTCCCCAGAGTGAGTTCAATTTCCAATAGTTCCCTACCAGTTTATAGCTGCTGTCCGGATCCTGCAGTTGCATTTAGAGCTAGTTCGACCTGCGCCATGGGTGTGAAAATTCATGTTGTTTACTGGTACGTACGGTTTGTGTGCAGACAATTTATTTGCATGATTTTTTTATATACATAACGCTTAAACGCTACATCTTACATTGTGAATAAATAAGCTGTCTGAATTAAGTTAAGTGATGGCTATGTGAAAATGTTTGATTTGTTGCGTTCTACGATTGTTGTTGCATAACCAAACGTTAGCAGCAAACATGCATGCACGATTATCCCTGTTATATGAGACGTTTTTTTTTTTTAAAGGAACGATTATGACCCATGTTAGTGCAAGACATAGTTTAATGGTTTGGCCAATGTGTTTGGCACACGGATTGGATTTGCGAGCCTTGTATTGTTGGCCAGCTAGCTAGTACACCACAGCGTTGCTTCTCAGATCAGTGAGTGTTACTAACCTTTAAGGACTCAAAGCAATTTGTCCTTTAGATCTGGTTTCCTTGATGGCCAGTAGTTGTTATCACTAACAATGTTGTCTTTACTTTTAGTGGTGGATGAGGGTACAAGCCCAAGGTAAGTTTATTTTTTATATTCTATAGTTCATGATCTCTAGGCCTTTATGTATGTAGGGTGGATTTCTCTAATGTGGGAGATGTTTTGCTTTTCAGACTTCTGTAGGGCCTAGCCCTAGGCTATATTATTAGGCAATGTGAAGGCAACACATTAAATCCACATCCAATTTTCACTGGCATTCATGTGGGGAAGAGCCGCACCCGCTGTAGCTTAGTGTCCCAGATTAGGACAATTTAGGATACACTTTCAGCAAAAAAACATGGCTAATATAAATATTGTTCACAGTTCACCAGATTCAAGACATTGCTTGAGGATGAATTCCCGGGCGAGCTTGACATAGTAAGTTGACTTATCAGAATACCTTTAAGTAGTTTAAAAAAAACTTTCCTCATAGGAAATGTTTTTCTAGAAAGAAAAACACTTTATTTTCCATAAAAACTATATCTACGACATAAATGTTATTTTTAAACCTTGCAGACTGGTGAAGGTACCCCTACATCAACTGGATATTTTGAGGTGGAGGTAGAGGGAAAGTTGGTGCACTCCAAGAAGGTTGGTTTTGTTTATTGTCATGTGTTTTTTTTTTTATCTGTGTTCTTAACATTCTGCCAATGCAGTCAAACTTGAATTGGCCTACTAGCTGTATGCTGCTTAAAACCTGAAAACCCTGTTCCTCCGTTTTAGAATGGGGAAGGGTTTGTAGATGATGCCAAGAAAATGGATAAAGTTGTGAGTGCCGTCGAGAAGTGTCTGGGCAAATAAGTGTTTGCTGACAGAGGTAAGAAACCTTTCAATTACATGTTCAGTTACATTTTTAATGAACATTTTGCATGGTCTGCATGTCTGCTGCTTTTGTTACATCTATGTAATATGCATACATATAAGTGTATATGTGAATCTGTGAAACTTTTCACTTATATTTAGCTATTTGATTGTTTTCTTCTCTGTTCTCTGTCCGCAGTTTTACTTCCTCTGTTGTACTTCCTCCTGGGAATTGCGAATGATGGTGTTGCCTAAAGTGTCTATGGCACGGGTAGCATTTGATGGTTTAGACTCTTCCTTGGAGAGGGCCGACAGTGTGTGTGTGAAACTCCTACAGTTGCACTACTTTATGGGAATTCAATTTATAGACAATTGGAATTTATTTAAGGGCATTGTATTATATCTGCTACCATCCAAAAAAGTAAATATTTGATGTTCAAGGGTATATATATACTATCTCAAAATAAAAAGAAACCACTGTTTTGAAATTTTGAGCGTGAATATTTTTGTTGCAATAGAAAAGATTTCTGAAGAACCTGGGAAAAGAGTGCAGCATTTGTTTCTATAGAACATTTTGAACAGGCATGCCAAAATGTCTGTTTCTAAAACTGATAGTTCTGGTCCTTGATTGTAGTTGGCTGAATCGCGTTCGATGCCGTTGTAAAATCCAGCATAAACATATACCTTGACCGCATTTCGTTCTATATTACTGCGCTACCATAACTTCATACAAAAGTCCTTTTATTTCTGGTTGCTGTGTCTTTACTTTATGAAACTTTGCCAGGTATTTATAGTAACAATTTTAGAAAAGCAATAAGCCACTCAAATCCGTAGGTTACACTGATTCTACAACAGCTAAGGGGGGTTTTAGGCACTAAGGAGCGTCGTGCCTAACAACGCCCCTTAGCTGTTGTAGAATCAGTGTAACCTACTGCCTCTCGGGGCTTAAGTAGTTGTACATCCTGGTTGGGTTACACTACTGGAAATCTAATGATTGTTTTAAATGGGAGGAATTATTGGAAAGATCCAAAAACTTTCTCTTTGGGACCCTTCTTGGCAGCAGGTAGGTAAACAGTCCTGTTAGGCCTAATCAGGGTGTGCCCACTTTTGTCATGCTGGCATTGTCATCATGACTCAGGTGAACCTTACAAACCTACAGCCTTACACACCTACAAGGTTACACTCTGTGCATACAAAAATGCACTATATAAATAAATTTGACTTGTGTACCAAACAAATCATTTGTTACCATGCAACACAAATAGCCTAATGCAAACAAGTTGTGGCATCACATTTCTTAATAAGACATGCAAATAATGGACCACACCAGTAGATTTGTCTGACTTTGCATACTGTAGTCTTGTTGTTTCATGTCATCTGATTCCCATACCTGCGGAATGGAAGAAATCCTTCCCTTACAAATAAAAAATAACTTTGAAGTACAGTGCAGTTACACTCCAGTTGTACGAAGTAGAGTTCAGTACAATATTACTCTCATGTCCAATATTGCATTTTTGCAGTAAAGTACAGTACTATACTGCAATGCAGTTTGTTCATGTCCAAAATATTGCATTTCCTGCATAAGAACCGCAAATAATTGCTCCAAAACTCCAGTTTTGATATTTAGAAAGCTGCAGTTTTGACAAGTTAGTCAGGTACGAATCTTCAAGATTGTGTAACCCTGTAGGCATTTTGTGAGGAAAAGTTATACCAGATTTTTAGAAAGTTCCATGTCTCCTGAACAAGGATCCACTGTATAACATTGAAATAAGGGTCCCATTTTCTTGTAATTGTTATCGAAAAAATAGGTGCATTATTCACAGCCGAAGATGTGCTAATCTGCATAATACAAACTTTTATATCGGAATTGAAATCCACAGACTCGAATAGACAGAGTGTAGTGAAATAAGCAGTTGTGCTCTCTATTCTTGTGTATTTTCTTTGCACTGATCTGAAGGAATACAAGTTAAGGAAGCAAAATAACACGAAAAATTGATCGCTGCATGAAAAAAATAACTGTTTTTGGTTGTACTGTCCCCTTCAAGTTAAATATTATGCAGGAATCAAATGTAACAAATTTGATGCAGTGCCACCAAAACAGGGACAACAGCATTTGGATATGTCAGTGAAGTCTCTTTAGCATTATATCACTATAAATAAGACCATCAAAAACGGAAAGCCTTCAGGTCCCTGAGGTGATGGAGATGCTTTTTCCAGCTGGAGGTAGCTAGAAGGTACAGCCTGTCCAAAATCAACAGAAAATACAAAGAAGAAGTGGTGCAACAAATCAAATGAGAATGGATCAACTGCCATGTAGACATGCATTTTTGACTTTTTGACTCATGACTTTTTCAAGCGTCAGGATGAATCAAGGCTGGACAACCTTTAACCAAAATCACAGTGAAAGGTGGTAGGAGGTAGATTAGAACCAAAATTGAATGTAAAAATAGATGATAAAGAAATGTAGTCAAATAGGTCACAGAAGTGAAACTACTGGGTGTTTTGATTGATAGCAGGATGTCCTGGACGAGCCAAGTTAATGAAATGGTAAAGAAGATGGGTAGAGGAATGGCTGCAATTAAATACTGCCGAAAATACTTGCCAGGCTGCTTAGTTAAGCAATTAATGCAGGCTGTAGTTCTGTCCCAGATGGACTACTGTACTGTGGTATGGTCTAATACATCAGAAAATAATCTCAATAAGTTACAGGTTGTTCAGAACAAAGCTGCACGTATTGTGCTCAATTGTTCATACCGAACAAGTCTCTGAAATGTTAAATGCATTGAACTGGTTATCAGTTAAAGACAGGTTACACTACACTAGACACTCAGTTGAGAAAAGATTTTTGTTACCTGCGTACAGAACAGGGGCTGGACAAAGAACACTGCATTATAGAGGAATGGTTGCATGGAATTCTCTACCTAGTTTTTTGATTAAGGAAAACAGTGCAAAGGCTTTAAAACGAAATTAAAACTGTATTTGTTCATACAAAGTACATGATTATTTTACTTCTTGGATGTACTTTACTTTTTTGATCTGCCCTATTCATTTGTGTTATCTTTTTCGCCCTCTGTATATGGTAAAAGGCAGTAATGGGACCAACGTATAACCTTTATGAGTGATAAGCCTTCAATTCCTTTTTTGTGTTTGGTTTTGTTTTGTTTTGTGTGTAAGTCTTGTGTTTTTGTCCTCTGTTGTGTGATTTGTATTTGTATGAACACACAGAGCACACAGTAAACACACAGTGAGGTGAAGCACACAACAACCCAGAGCAGTGAGCTGCCTTGCTACAGCAGTGTGCAGGGAGCAGTGAGGGGTTAGGTGGCTTGCTTAAAGGCACTTCAGCCGTTCGTACTGGTCGGGGATCGAACCGGCAACCCCTTTGGTTACAAGCCCGAAGCCTGTGAAGAAGGAGTTTGAGGCTGGAAACTGTAGTCAAGCGTTCTTTACATCACTTCAACCAAGTGGATCCCAATCATAGTCAGGAGTGGCTAGGCTGTATTGGAAAAAAGGGAGGAGGAATTGTTGGTATCACAAAGACATCTTCAGCTCTTGGCAGGTGGGCTCTGTCTTTCAAATTGCCCATCTTGCTCATGACACTAAAGTTGCCTTTGGTCTGGGAACAGATGATGACTACATCCACAAGGAAACCACAAAAGAATGAAGAATGCAGAATGAATGGGGACTCAATAGATGAAGATGCTTTGCTTGCAGTCTTGCAGAGATTTGGTCTCTTTTTGGCAAACCTGCCCCAGACACAGCAAAACATTGCAAACAAAGACTTTGCCACCCAGGATATTGAAGATGAGCTGTTGACAGCTACACAGAAAGGGCAAAGTCAACTGGATACATTTGTAGAGGAGAGGCTGTTGCCATCTGAGGGGAGAAGAGTCACTTTCAGGGACAAACTGAAAAAGAAAGTATTTGACTTTTGCTTCCCTGTTTGAAGTTCAACAGTCAGACCCAATCACTGGGAAGGCAAAAACTGTCAAGGCAGACAGAAACATACTACAGCGCCTCATTGCTGCATTTGAGGCAGGACGCTCAGTCAATCTCAAAAGCATCATGATGCATGAACTGTTCATTGTAGTGGAACAACTGCAGATGGAGCCACAGGTCCTCGAGCTACTTCCAGGTTTCCATGCTCTCACTGGGAGTAACTCAACTTCATACATTGCAGGACATTCAAAGAAGACATGCTGGGAAGTTTTCATAGAGTATTCCCATCTACTAACGGGGCTTGGCGAATGTCCTGAACTGAGTGACCACACCATTCAGAATGCAGAACAGTTTTTCTGCTATGGTGTAAAGGATGCTGATAACATCAATGGCGTTCGAGCAATCATGCTTGTCAAGGACATGACAATAGAACCAATAGAACTCTACCAGAGACGCTCTCTACTTTCCACATTCAGCGCTCTCACTTCCAGGCTTTGGTCTAGCGGCAGGCCCACTTGCAGCAGCCAGTTCTGCCACCCCCTGAAACCATGGGATGGAAGACAGATGATTATTATTATTATTATTATTACAGATTCCTCAACTCATGTCACTACCCCCAGTTCCAGATGCCTGTGAGGAGTTAATCACCTGTGCATGCACCACTGGATGCAAGACAGCCCAGCCTTATCCATGCACAGCATCTTGCAAATGCAGAAAGTCCAATGATACTTGTATGAACAAATTACTTTTGGAATATCTATGATAATATATCATGTTAATGTTGTTTTTTCATTGTTTAGATGTTTAAAGATTCTGAGAAAGCATGTTAGTTCTAATGTTTAATGTTTAAACTGCAATAAATGCCATAAAACGTGTTTTTTGTCAGATATTTTGTTTTTATTGTTTATGCCAAAACAGTGACGTTTACAACTTGTTATAGCCTACGGCAGAAATGGATTCAGCACCTAAAAGTTATAGAAACAACACTTGAAGTACTTTTCCTCAAAAATGCCAACTGGATCTTATCCAGGCTAGGCCTATTTCTATTTTGGGACTCGACTAAGTAGCCTATCCTAGTGTAGCTTTTTTCTGTAGGATTTGACAAGATAGCGGTGCGTTGCAGTGGTTTTAGAGATAAGTTCTCGGATAGTCCATTTACAGAATAGTTGATTTGGTTCAGAAATTCAGAGCTCTCTTGTGTCTACCAAGGAATTTAGATAGGCGGTTTCTACTGCCCTCGTCTGTTTTGATCGAGTTATTGACGTTTCCCACAATGCTGCCGCAGCATTCCGGAAGTGAGACGTTTATTGACAACATGGCGACCGGGCCAACTGAGAAAAGGGAGGAAAATTAGGATTTGACTGCTTCTGCACGCAGTTTTACACGATTGTTATGAATGAGGGGACACAGGATTTCACGGGATGCTGACACTGAGCTGAGAACATATTCACAGCGTTTTTTCAACGATGTCGTTTTTTAAACGGAAAGGTAAGGAAGTAGCTAGCTAGCTATATTCCCTTTCAGGCTAACGTTATCTCTTTAGTAGCAGCTAGGCGTAAAGATAGGCAACCTGACCCAAGCCCAGCAGTACCCGACAGTGAATACCGAATCTGGGTCCTGCCCAGTTGGTAGATGCTTGTGTTGCATGACAATCGTTCAGTTTCGTCCCGTGTTTAAGCACCATTTAACGAACAATGTCGAGTCTAATCCGGGTTATAACCAGTGTCAGTTTAGGTTATCTCAAATGAAAAGTCATCGAAGCTTATATGTACGAGAACTCCCCTCACCCCTAATGTAATTTAATTTCATGTTTCCATGCTACATCAACATATCTAAGGCGTCCTGTTTTACTGTGTGTCGCCTTTTCCGAGACTGCTCAACAACGGAAAGTCTAGGGTACATAAGATGTGTGATGCCGACCGAAAATCAAGTCGTTTTACAGTCTGGGCAGAAATCGGACAGATGGACTGGTTTCACGCCTGACTGATCTTACACAGAGATCCACAGAGGTGTATCTGAATCCTGTTGAATCGTTGGGACATAGCTGTTAGCTGCGAAGACATAGGATAATATCATAAGATTGGCACAGAAACCAAAAATAAAGTATTCAAAGTTCTTAAAGCTATCAGAAAGGCCTGCTTTATAGATGATCTTTCAGTGAACTTCTCATCACTTACAGTGAAGTGTTCTTTTTTGTAGAGCGAACAGGTTTGTTGTAAGGCTTAAAGATGCAATGTGTTTTCCTGGCTAAACGGAAAGTGCAATATGATTTTCTATTAACTCTACCCTGACCACTGTACTTTGTTGACGCATTTCAACCATGTATTGTATGCTATATTCTTGTTCTGACTTGAATATGCTATCCTAAAACAGGCAAGGACAAAGCATGCAGTGCTGTTCTAGATGTGAAACCAACACATTTTTTGACATCAAAAACTACAAACCGCACACTTAAATAAGGATGTAGGCCTACTGCTTTGTAATATCAATTGATATCTGCTCTGTAATGACAAACATGTCTTTTCTAAATATGATTAATTTGCTATCAATCACCGATTGTCTGACTCTGAACAATACGAGAGACTTTACAATACTCATCGTCATTGTCACTAAATTCATCAGAAATCCTCAGCACCTTTGTGTTCAAATTCACCTGTGTAATGTGACAGTTTAAGGTAGATGCAGGCTTTATGATGCTGTGACCTTGCAGCCTTTTTAAGCTGTATAGCTCTATGTAGTGTAAGATTTTTTTATGAGTAAACAGTTGAACAGAATGAACATATGGTGCAAAATGTTGAGAAATCCTATCCCTCTTTCACGACTACTATGAAATGAGTATCTATTTTGCCCATCCTTTACAGTTCGGCATTGTATTGGCATCTTAATGTGTATTTTCGGATATTCTTTGTATTCCTGGAGCCCATTATAAGATTTTTCCCATTTTGATTTTTGTCTCTACTTATTCATATTGTCCGGGAGTGAGGTTAAGTGTGTGTGTGTGTGTGTGTGTGGGGGGGGGTGGGTGGGGGGGGGGGGGGCTACAAATGGCTGTATCATGTGAGTGAGGCCTGCCTGTCCAGTAAGGGAGCACATTCACAGATAGCTTCCACTTTAACTCATGCATTCTGGTAAAGCAGAAATGGTTTATTGCATCATATTTGCTTCACACAGATACAAGAGTGCATATTTGCCTCTGAAGTGTTATGTAGTTACATGTTTTGTATGTGCATGTTCTTTTGCCCACATATGTTTTCTATTAGTTGCATTGTGACTTGTGAAATAACTTGTTTTTAAACTCTCCAGGTCTTTAGTATGGTTACTACATGCATATGGATGCATATACTCATGCTATCTAGCATACTGTATAGGCTATTAATATACATGTTCAGTTAATATCCTATTTGTTTCTGTGCAGCAAAAGGAAAGGATCTTGAGAGGCCTGCCGAAGTTAAAGCCAGTCGAGGTAACTGTTCAGCTGATGTGGAGAGATATTTCTGCTCATAAATGGTCATTATTTGCTGCATAGTATGTTCACAGCCCTCTTGCCTTGGACTGAGGGCAGCATGCAAGTTAATTTGACATTTTAGCATGGATTACAGAGTCGAAGGCAAACCCTGCCACCTCAGCTCTACAGGGATATACTGTATGAGTGGGTGCTCATCTCTGTTACTGAAAGGGGAGTGAGAGGACATCAGGGCTATTTTTAGACAAAGTTGTGACGAATTGAACTTATTGGATTTGATTTGGATGTAAATGTTATTATAGAACCACTTAGTGTGGTTAATATGTCCCCTTCATATGAAACTGTTTGTAATGAAATGTAATAAACAGACTGTGTCTTCTATAGGCGTTAAAGGGACACCAGGCAACGTTTTCGTGTTAATTACTCATCTTCTTAAGTCGGTATATGGTTAAATGACTCATTACAGGGTGAATGAAGACTCTCTCGCCCGCCCCTACTGCCTGTAGGAAGAATATCCCGCTTGCAAGTTCAGTGTATCGTACCCGCCGTCCGAAGCAGGATCAGTTTACATCCTGCATCCACAGCAGAGGCAGGCAAACAAAACACTAGCGATTGTTGCAAACGTGTGTATAATGGCAGAGCTGGCAAAAAAGCAGCGAAAACCCTTGACGGAAGCCACAAAGAAAAGGAAAAGAGAGAGAAAAGCATCAGGCTTGCCTGGTGTCCCTTTAAAGCCAGGATCACATACACAAGAAAATCCTTTACAAAACATTTATGCTCCTTCTAACCAATTGTTCTCTATTATTCATTCTCTCTCTCTCTCTCTCTCTCTCTGTCTCCCTTTCTCTCTGACTGTCTGTCTCTCTCTCTCTCTCTCTCTCTCTCTCTCTCTCTCTCTCTCTCTCTCTCTCTGTGTCCTCGGTCTATCTGTTTCTCTCTCCCTCCTCAGGTCCAGTGTCCCCACACTCCCCGTCCGTCAGCCCTCGTAATCAGCATGCTATTCTGGAGGCAGCCGGCCCTAGTCATGTGGCCATCAACGCCATCTCCGCCAACATGGACTCGTTCGCACGGGGTCGCACCGCCATCCTCAAGAAGCAGCCCAGTCACATGGAGGCTGTGCACTTTGGGGACCTTGGTGCGTTTCCATTTCACCCTATAATGTTTATCTCTTAGCACTGCCGAGAACTGCTTAAAACGGCTACCGCCACTAAAGATAAAAAGACTTTACTGAAACAGACAGTGAATTTTCTTTGGTCTATCTCTATTTTGAATTCAATACATGTTGTCCCTTCTTTATGGTTATTGTGTGCTGTTTAATAGGTTATCCTTTTTCTAAAATGGAAACTGTTCAGTCATCTATGGAGAATATGTAACAAAGTTGGTGATTATGTAGAGTGCTTCTTAATTTATGGATTCAATGTCAACACTATTCAAGGAAAGCAGAGGACTCCAGTTTAATCATGAGATTAGTGATTCCTGTTTATTGGTGTTCTGATCTGACAGTTTGACAATTGTTCTGCCCTCAAAGAGCGTACTGGAAGTTTCTGTAAAGTGTGATCATTTTTTGTTCAGATTTAACTTAACGATAGCATCAGTGGTCCTCTACAAACACGCCTCCCTTATTTTTACTAGATGACCTTGGCTTATGATTCCCATGCTTACCATAGCCTAAACACTTTGATATATATTCACCTCTGGATATAGATGAATTTCATCCTGGTAAAAATTTAAGTTCTACCTAAATAAAAATAAAAAAAAGGTTGACCTTTGCATCAGCGTGGTTTATAATACTTCCCTAGCATACTTGTTAGCAAAATGTGGCAGTTAGCACTCTAACAGGTGTGTGTGGTTCCTGCTGTAATTACTGTAGTTATAGGCCGCTAGTTGGTACTGTAGCCGTCTCATTGATGAGAGGCGAGGCAGGATACCTGAGCTGCACATTTCTTGTGTTGTGAACTGGGAGGTGGCGTTGAATACCTCAACAGACGATCCTCCATGTCCTCAAAGAGTTCTGAGGCTGCGCATGACTTGGCTTGACTTGACCTCCAGGTGTTTTAACTGCAGTGCCTTTTATGTTTGTTAATGCTACAGTTGCTGTACTTACCTGAACCAGAGGCCGGCTAACAATAGGTGTCTGTTACTGTGGAAGAACCAGTGGTGCAGTGCGGGGGTGTGGGAATGCTGCGGGGCCACTATGAGCTAAGTGGCTCGCCAGGCAGTCGGGCACGCTGCTCTTGTTGGATTACTAATCCTAGTGTCTACAGTGCACGGCGTGCACACCCTGCCTGGGACACTGGGCCAAATAATAGACATTATGTTGGACCCTGTGTCTCTGGCGGCTGCCATCGCCCCTTTGTAGACAGTGACTGACCTCTGTCTGTGGTTTCATGCTGTAATGTGATGCTGGGTCTCAGGCGAAGGGCTTCGCGGCAAGCTGGACTTTGTGACCTCCTTTGGTTAGGTTTATTGTTGTTTCTGTGTTTGGGTGTGTTGAGAGGGGCAATGGCAAAACTGCTTCAATGTGAGGCCACGGTTGACATTTGACTGCTTATTAAGTAATGAAAGTGGCACCTCCGAAGAGGCCTGCCATTGAATTTACATAGAATATGCTGGAGTTCAAAAGAGGTCAAAACAGAGGTTCTTAACTGCTTACATTTTAATAAGGCTTTGAAATCTTTGAATGTGGTGTTCATATTACTCCTGTTAAACGGATTTTCTTTGCACTTTGGCTCATGCAGCATCAGTGTTTCCCATCCATTGACTTATTTGTGGCGGCCCACCACAATATCAACATTGACCACCACACAAAGATTTTCCAGGTCCACTAAATTGTGCTTAAATCTGGTTCATCATAACCACGCTACGCTAATTTGTTAAAAACTGTTGAATTCAACTTAATTCTGCAAATCTACCCCTAGAATTCAGTTTTGTGGGAAACACTGCAGCATGTATAGAGCAGCAGGTTGTGGTATGCAAAGCTGGTTTGTAATAAAGTTCAATGACTTGTTTCATGCAGGCCGCTCCAGCGTGAACTACCAAGCCCAGGACACTCGCTCACGACTGTCCAAAACGGTGGACCAGGTGCTCCGGGACAATGTGGCGATGCCCTACTACATCCAGTTCATGGAGACGCGCTCGGCCGACCACCTGGTGCGTTTCTGGCTCGAGGCCGAGAGCTTCCGCGCCACCAGCTGGTCCCGGGTACGAGCGCACAGCCTGAACTCCGTCAAGCACAGTTCCCTGGCCGAGCCCGCGTCCGGCCTGTGCTCCCCGGGCTCGCCCGACTCCCCATCCGATGTCCGGCGGACCCTCGGCGATGCGGAGGTCGACGTCCCCGACCCCTTCTCCTCACAGCCCCCATCGCGGCCCCTGACGCCCAGCCCGCAGGACGCTAACTCCCACGGCGGCGGTGCCGCCACCGTCCTCGTCCACCGGAACTCCTTCAGCTTGGACGTGGGCCAGCGGCCCGGCACGCCCCAGCAGCTGCAGCACTCCAGGGCCGACACCCCGACCCGACAGCCCTCCTCCCGCACAGGCACCCCACTCAAGGTCCCCTCCACCAGTGCACTGAGAGACCTGTCTGACAAGCTCATGAAGAGTAAGTCAGAGTCCTGGGCTGGGAGCATGAATAGCCTCTAGGCCTCCAGACTGCTGAGGGGTATCATAAAAGAGTCATGAACACAAAGGAGTTGTATAATCAGGTTTTATTAGTGTGCCGAAATGGTCGCTACCATTACGCCTTCTGCAGATTATCATAGCTATGGTGGCAGTGGAGAGAAGGGAAGAATCTGATGTTCTGCATCATGAGAGAGAGAGAAAGAGAGAGAGTGATGTGGGTTTTGTTCTGACATGTTCTTATCGTGGTTACTTTAAGTGAGTTGTTGGAACAGAGCTGATAAGTGTCAAATCGTAGATGAAATATGTGGCTACTACAACTGATAAGCCCAAACAGCTTAACAGCCTGTCTATGTAGTCCTGTTTGTTGCCTCCATTATGGAGGGAAGTGATAAAGCCTGGGGCTTCTGAGGCCTTTGAAAACTCACTGGAGCTTAATGACATCACGTCAGTTCAGCAGGGCTGGTCAAGGCTGTTCAGCCTTGCTGTACAAAACAGCTAGCTGTGCGTGTGCGTGTGCGTGTGCGTGTGCGTGTGCGTGTGTGTGTGCGTGTGTGTGTGTGTGTGTGTGTGTGTGTGTTTTACTAGGCTGTCGGAGACATTTCCTCAGTAACCTTAATCACACTCCGCAGTACTAACACCAATGGTTAGATCTTTTTAGGTCACAGAAAGTGTACCATTAACTGAAAGAGAAAGAAAAAAACATAATGACACTTGAAGGCTCACAATGTTCAAAGTTTGTGATGCGTCTTTTCCAGAATGTACAGTATGTAAATCTAGTATATAAGAATATTTTAGAGTTTGAAAACGTTTTGTCTTTATGAAAAGAGAATAGTAGTAAATGCTGGGTCTGGTATGCCAAACAATCTTGATCAAAATGGTGCGACCCAGTGATCTCAATCTTTAAGGTCTTTGTCATTTTTAACGTGATATTCCCTCTCCTCTCCAGGTATAGAGAGGGATGCCGTGAACATTTTCACCAAGTATATCTCTCCAGATGCTGCTAGGCCTATTCCCATCACAGAGCAGATCAGAAATGACATAGTGGGTAAGGCCTCCTGTTTATTTGCAGCTCTCGCATCTCATCAGTGCGTGGTGAGCTGAAGGGTTTTGATCATGTTTGAATGCTTATTTAGACTGGTGTGCATATGCTCCAGGCTTACAGCCCTTTTGATACTGACTTAGTGTTCAGAATGTTTTTATTGATACTACAAAGCAATGTTGTGTGTATATGACTCTCTCTCTCTCTCTCTCTCTCTCTCTCTCTCTCTCTCTCTCTCTCTCTCTCTCTCTCTCTCTTTCTCTCTTTCTCTTTCTTTCTCTCACTCACTCTCTCACACACACACACACTCACACACACACACACACACACACACACACACACACACACACACACACACACACACACAATGGCTTTGTTCTTTTCCTTGCGTTTCCTTCTTTTATCTCCTGTAGCTAAAATCTGTGGGGAAGACGGTCAGGTGGACCCTAACTGCTTTGTTATTGCACAGTCTGTAGTCATCACCATCATGGAACAACAGTGAGTGTCTGTCTGCGTCTTAATCCTTTGAATTACTCGTCATTTTTTACCCGTATATTTTTATGCACGTAACATTGCCTCTTCTTAAAATCCATAACAGGCACTTGAGTGAATTCATGCGCAGCCACCACTTCTGTAAATATCAGATCGAGGTGCTGACGAGCGGATCCGTCTTCCTGGCGGACATCTTGTTCAGCGAGTCTGCCCTCTTCTACTTCTCTGAGGTGAGAGCAGAGATGTTGTCAGACAAAAGGGGGGGGGGGGGGGGGGGGGTCTGCTACTAAGACAGCTGATATTGCAGAGACTCGATTCAGACCAAAATTTGTATACACTTTCAATAAGAATGTCTTAGTAATACCTTTGATTTTATGTTTTCACCCACATTTAAGAAAGACAGCAGTGTAGCAGAGCTACGTAGTTAACTGAAAATGTGTTGACAGTGACATTTACAACCTATCTTACTCATGTTGATTAATTAGTTCATATTTTCCCCAAAGTGTGCATTCATGAATTGTCTCCTTAGCAAAAAAATATTATGTCGTGCTCACATGCCTCTGCCCTGTCAAACTAACGCATGTCCAAGTACACTCAAAACTAAGTTGATGGCATGAATGACTGGAGAGCAAACACCAAGCCAACAAGCCTTGAGCCAAGCAGCTTATACCACAAAAGAAAGCCAATCATTTTGTGAGATAACTATAAGGGCCGTGTAAAATAAATAATCTTTCACAATTGTCGTAATCAAGGTAAAAGTTTGAAATAATAATGTGATTTGAAGTTGTATGGCCCAGCTATACTCTGTTGGCTTCTCTCCTTCATTTCATGGAGACCGATAGGCATTAAAAGGAGGCCTGGCCTAATGAAGGGTGTGGGCTCCATGCAAAAGGGAAGTTCTGGGAAAGCAAACGCTCTGGTTTCCCCTCTGTCCCCTCTGCAGTACATGGAGAAGGAGGAAGCTGTTAACGTGTTGCAGTTCTGGCTGGCTGCAGACAACTTCCAGGATCAGCTTGCTGCTAAGAAAGGCCAGTACGATGGTCAAGAGGCCCAGAACGATGCCATGATCCTCTATGACAAGTAAGGCTCTCTGTTTCTCTGTTTGCATATATCTGCATCCAGGGGGGAGTAATGGAGTAATTCCCTGCCATCTTTTTAGCTTATGTTATGTGTTAGCAGTACAAATATTTTGACACCCAGCCTAATTGTAAAACAGGTCTGAGTTCAATCTGACTTCCCCCGCTGATCTCTCTCTTTCTCTTTCTCTCTCTCTCTCTCTCTCTCTCTCTCTCTCTCTCTCTCTCTCTCTCTCTCTCTCTCTCTCCCTGTCTTTTGCAGGTATTTTTCTCTCCAAGCCACCAACTCTCTGGGGTTCGACGACTCGGTACGAATGGAGATCGAGTCCAACATCTGCCGGGAGGGCGGCCCTCTCCCTGACTGTTTCACCACTCCCCTGAGGCAGGCCTGGACCACCATGGAGAAGGTAGCGTAGCACCTCAGATTCAGAACCCACCAGACAGTTTGTGGCCTCTACATGTCAGACTTGCATTCCCCTAGTTTGT
Source organism: Alosa sapidissima (assembly GCF_018492685.1). Classification (NCBI taxonomy): domain Eukaryota; kingdom Metazoa; phylum Chordata; class Actinopteri; order Clupeiformes; family Clupeidae; genus Alosa; species Alosa sapidissima. Next base: position 35,609,728 of record NC_055961.1, on the reverse strand, counting down.
TATTTGAGCTAGAAAACAAGGTACAGCTGGACTTATACATTTATGAAAAAATAACATGCATGAAGCAAAAGAAAAATAAACATCTTTCTCTCTTGCAGTGAAGGACATTATATAGATCAATCTTGCGTTCTGTTCCTGTTTCAAGTTCATTATCATGTAATGTTTGTTGTTGTCTTATCTGCAGGTCTACCTGCCTGGCTTCTTGTCTAGTAACCTTTACTACAAGTATTTGAGTGACCTTATCAATTCGGTGCGGGCGGATGAGTTTGTCGGGGGGAACGCGGGCGCCCCTGGAAACAGTGTGCCCTCGGACAACGACCGAAGCACAAATGCCTCTGAGGGGTCACAAGCCCAGGTAACCACCCCAGTCCACCCCAGCTTCCCGGTGATGGCCACTTGCTCTCCATTCGCTGACCTCTGAATCTGTGACATTTGATTGGCCTGCTCTCATGTGACCTTTTAGTTCAGGTCACTGGGGAAATCCTCCTGTGTAAATGTTAGTGGACCAGAGATAGAGAGGGCACACGTAGTATCCACTGTGTTGAATAACAAATGACAGCCCTTTGTTTTTGTTTTACACTGTAAGAAAACAGAGATCGCTTTAGGACGGATATCTTATGCCAAGGTAACAAGGGGACACCATGTCTTCTCCATAACTTTTCAGCTGTGTAGTTGTGTGTACATCCCACCTATTTTGAGGCAGCTATTCTCCTTGTCCCCCATCGCTGTTCCCTAACATAGCTCTTGTATTGACAGTGATTGAGTGTGCTGTAGCTATGTCTATCTCTAATATATGACTCATCTCTTGACAGCAGGGTACCAAAAGAGCAGCCATTAAGATTCTGAAGAACTTTGATGAGGCAATTACTGTCGACATCGCAAGTCTGGATCCAGAGTCATTGTACCAGAGACCCTATGCTGGGTCAGTATTAACTCTTACACATTTAATTCTCTGTATAATTATTATAATTATTTATTGTAATAATTATAGTGTAATTATTTACTTCCCTCCTCAATAGCAGTACATCAAGATCATATATATATACACACACAATCTATGAAACAATTAATGTTTCATTGAAGAACATTATTTACATTACTACTGCTTCTCAAGTAAAACTCCAACAGAGACAAAGTTGGGACATTGTGTAAAATGCAAATAAAAATAGAATGTGATAATCTACACAACTCATAAACCCATATTTAGCTGCAAAAAGGACGTAGACAACACATCAAATGTTGAAAATGACAAATGATGACACACACACACACACACACACACACACACACACACACACACACACACACATTGTACATACATACATACATACATAAGAACATATGCCCTAGATTCAAATAAAAGACTGAGGGCTCTATTTTAATGGTCTGAAACGGCAAAACGCAAGTGACTTTGTGGGCGGATCTTGGGCGCTGCTGCTATTTTACCGGCGGGATAATTGACTGTTGCGCCCGACGCAAATCTAAAATGGGGTGGTCTGAAGTAGCTACATTAATCATGGGTGTGGTTTGGGCGTAAAGTACAATAAACCAATCAGAGCGTCATCTCACATTCCCTTTAACAACAGGCACGCTTGTTCCATAGCCGATTGCTATTATGGTGGCGTATTTGCCAGGCGCAGCCAGGAGCGTTCACAGCGCTATAATCACTGTTCAGTTGGGAACGGTTAGCTATTGATTTTTCCTCTTGACAAAATGTAATGCAGAATTGTCACAGTCATACTTTCCGATGTTTTGGGATCACTCTCACTGAATCACAAGGTTATGAATGCATGGTGATATTTTTGCAATGTACAATGTAATCTAACATACTCTCCCGTGCTGCCGCTGGGGCATTTGGGTTAAATGGCATCGGCATGCAATTTAACATCATGTCACCTTAAGTCCTCTAATATTTTTCATAATTTATGTCATCAACACATCCGTGATTCGTGAAAAAAGGGGAACGCTAGATTTATGCCTATTTTTTCACATCTTAATAGACACCACACTGATTACCCTGGAGTGGTAATATTTTTCTTTGAAATTATGTATGGTTTACAGAAATGGGAACTACGATGTATAGATGAGAGGAGCGAAGTGTGCGTTGCGCAGCACAGGCAGCCAAGCAAGGGCTCCTTACCCTAGGCAACTCAACAACGAGAAACAGTTTCCAAGTTGACCTAACTTTCAACTCTGCACAGTATCCCATTAACTGCATGACAGTAGGCTATTTACATTTATTTTCTGTTAAGTAGAGTTTGTAAACACGTTATCATCAACTTAATGCACGCACAACATTTGTTTGAGCAGGAGAGAGAATAACAATGAATGGATGCAGCAACTACAGAAATTGTAGCCATACTTGCTGCTTTCTTGTACTATCTATGGTTGCTGGTTAACAGCACATAAAAGCTGATTTAAGCTAATTCACTAACTCAAGACTTCAAGGCCATCATGGATATAAAACGTTTTTTGAAAATAACGAAAGGATGGAGGGAACATAACAAAGATTGGCGTTATTTCAGATGGGCTACAACAAGGTAGGCAAAATTATGGTGCTTAAAACCTTAGCGCAGCTGGAATAATGCTTAGGCTGATGTTAAAGCGCACGCAATGTTTAAAGCCATACACAACAGTAAACTGGAACAAAACTAAAGGTAACTTTAGCCTTTATAGGGCTGTATAAAGTTGTCCAAATGAATAGGTCATAATTAGGCGTTGTTGTTGTAAAGATATTGCATGTAGATGTTGTACTATATAGGCTACAAAATTTTTAGGTCACCAATGCACAAACAAAACCGGGAAATGGACAAATATTATCAAGGCTTTGAATGTTTCTGTCTGTGCACGGGGGTGTCTGTAGATTGGTGTGCAACACATTCATTCATGCAGGCCTGTGGTCATGCATGCGCCCTTAAAATAGCAGCTGCATTTGCGCCACAGACTTTAGACCAGGGAGTTCAGTGAACGTTTGCGCCGGGAACACGCCCCGTCTTTTCAGCATGTACCTGTGGAGGGAAAATTCCAATATGCGCTGACTGCAAAATAGGAAAGACAAAAGCGCGAGTATACAAAGTCAATTGCGCTGGGACGCAAGATAGAGCCCTGAATGTCTGAGAGTGTGAGAGTGGCCTCAGGCGCTGTAAGTGGGAGATGTTCTATATACTGTTCATTAAGAGATGCCGTCTCGCCCTTCTGTTTAGAAGAATGACGTTTGGAAAGGTGAACGAGCTTGGTCAATTCATTAGAGAGGCTGAACCGGAACCTGATGTGAAGAAATCTAAAGGTGAGACACAGACACACACACACACACAGTGGCACATAATGGGAGACATCAAGTAGACTAGAAGAAGAAAAGTGTGCCATACTTGGAAAGGAATTTATTGTTTCCAGCCAGTCCATAGTTTACTTACCTCTGAATGAACATGAAGACTTGTTAATTCTGAAAGTGGGGAATAAAATACTCCTATTCATACAGTCTCTCCTTTTCTCTCTGTGTGTTTCTCTTTGGCTGTATCTTATTCTCTCACAGGTTCCATGTTTTCTCAAGCAATGAAGAAATGGGTGCAGGGAAACTCAGACGAGGTGAGTCGGTTTGTCATTGTTGCTCATTATATTGTCTGAACAATACAGTTTATACTTTTCAATTCTTTCATTTACTGCTATCAGAAGTGCCCATTATAAAATAGATTATAAAATAGAATAGTGTAGTCATTCAGAATGAACCACAAATGTATCTCTTTGACCACTGTGTTTGTGCTAACTCAGAGGAGCTGAGGGTTGTGATGTGGCCTCATTGTGCTGTTGTAATTGTGGGCAATTGTAGGCGCAAGAGGAGATGGCCTGGAAGATAGCGAAGATGATTGTGAACGATGTCATGCACCAGGCACAGCACGACAGCCCTGGAGTCAAATCCACTAAGGTACAACAGGGATGTCATTTGACTGCACATTTACATAACAAGCCACACAACTCCAGCAAGCCAAAGCCCTGCTTTTGGTGCATAACGGGAATGAAATCTGTTCTGACCGTGGTATCAGTGTTATGGATATTAATTGACTGGATTTGTAAACAAGCACTTACAATATTTCAATACCAACATTTTATTTGAAGTCTTTGGTCTGCATAGCATATGGAAGAGAGATAACACATTTTATACTATTACCGGTATTATGTACTAACCTTTGTTAAAAGCAGGAATAGCAATAAACTCTTTAAAGTACTGGTGGGATGTTGATGAAGTGAAAAGTGAGCAGTCTGAAAACAGTTAAGTTACATATACAGTTGGGCTCATAGATTTACGTACCCTGGCAGAACTTGCAAAAAATGTGTACCTTTCGTCAAGTCAAGTCAAATAAGTCAAGATTCAACAACATAGCAATTAAAAATATGATAGGTTATCCCTGTTCAAAAGTTGACAAAAGTAGTTCTTAATATTGTGTACTGAAATCTTTAGCATGAATGACGGCTTGCAGTCTTTTGTGATGGTTGTGTATTAGTGTCTTTATTTTCTCAGATGGTAAAGATGGCCATTGTTCTTGACAAAAAGCCTCCAAGTCCTGTAAATTTGAAAGCTCACACCCCCCAAACATCAGAGATCCACCTCCATGCTTCACAGTAGGGATGGTGCACCTCTGTCATAGGCCTTGTTGAGTTCTCTCCAAATGTAGCCTTTATAGCTGTGACCCATTTAAATTCAATTTTGGCCTCATCCCTCCAAATTACTTTGTTCCAGAAGTTCTGAGGCTTGTCTAAGTGCTGTTTGGCATACTGTAAGAGTGGTGTTTTGAGGCATTGGCGCAGTACTCACTTTTTCTGGCAACCCGACCATGCAGCCCGCTTTTGTTCAAGTGTCTCCTTATTGTGGATCTTGAAACTATCACGTTACTCTCTTGCAGTGAAGCCAGTGCAGGGGTGTCCCTCTCTGCCTTCAAACACTCCTGAAGACCCAGCTCTTCAGAGAGTACCTCCTCTCTTAGCACTACCAACAACTGCACATGCTTAATCTAGCACTTATCACTAGACTATCCTCCTAAAACTGTCACTTGATTCTATGCCAGAAGTACTTATTGCTGCACTATGTCATTGCTGTACAAATGTCTGAAGCCTGTATTTCAGATGAAGTAGCTTGAGGGTTTTCCTTTGCATCCTGACCAATTTTCCTGGCAGTTGAGGCTGAAATCTTTGTTGGTCTCCCTGACTGTGCCTTAGTTTTAACCAAACCACTAATTCTCTGCTTCTTTATCAGACTTTGAATACTACTGACTGGTATTTTCAAATCTTTGGCTTTATATACTTCATGCCGTTCGTTCAACTTTTCTTGCAAAACTGTTACAGCTCCTTTGCTTTCCTTAGGACTCAATAGCAAACAAAGTCAGCAGCCTTGGGTGTGATGTGAAGAGGTCTCATAAGAGCTTACAGAACTCAATGACTATTCATACACAGGCAGTAATTACAATCAAACCTGTCACAAGTTTCAAAACTTACCTAGTAGCCAATTAAACCTGGGTGAATCAATGTATGATTATTATCAGGCCAAACATTCAAGAGTATATAAACTGTTGATCACGGCCATTTGGATGACCATCTGGGTTTCCATCCAACTTTTTAACGCACATTTTAATCATTCGAGTAAGAAATCCTGACTAGAAACACTTAAATTGTGCATTCAATAATGGATTTGCTCAAAGGATTATCTCTCGATTTGCATAAGGCATAACTTCATGGAAACAGTTTATTAGCGTTCACACTTGCCTTTCTACCAGTGTTTCCATTAACATTTCCCTGACGACCTTACGTTTTGATCCCACAGCTGAAGAATCTCCATTTTAAACTTGCGTATCATAGTTTAAATGTACGTAGACGTGCATATTCTTATGACACATGGTATATATAGGCTATAATTGTAATTGCAATAATTTAAATTGTGAATTAAGCCTTTGTCAGTGTTTGTTTGCCTTGTTTTGTTTGCTTCAATTAAAAAAAATGAACAAAATGGCTACATCACATATTACAGTACACTGTTAGCTATGAAATCAATTATCCGCTAATTTAATTTATAGATGTAAGCATTAGATGTCATTCTAGCAGCAGTTATTTTTAGTTTTTCCTTTTTCAGTTCACTTAATGTGTAAGGACTAGCTGAGGGTAATGACCAGGATATACCAAATACCAAGATGGTTTAAAAGATATGTGATTGGGTTAGTGTCAGGGGAGAATGACCATCTTCCAACCCAGTGCAGCTCTTGTGTCCATGGATGGCACTGCATGACTATATTTAGAATATTTTATCGGGAACATATTAATAATAATAATAATTATTACATTTTATAATAATAATAACATTTTAAGGAAACATATTTTCCTGATTGTGTGCTTGCAATGATGCTTCCATATCCTAACAGTCAGCTTGCTTCTGTGTGCAGCTATGACCTTTGTATCATGAAGAACCAAAGTCGCTGTCCTTCCCTTCCCCCTCGCTATAGCCTGGAGCTGAGCGGCGACGTGTGTCATGTGATGGACCTGCACACTCCACACAACTGCTAGAACAACTTTCCTTATGAAGATGTGATCAAGGCATTCCATGACTTCCTGCATTTGGCTGCGCTCTATTGGAAGGAGGTGGTGTGGATGGAAGGGAGCATGTTTCTATCTATGTTTCTCAGTACAACAACAAAAGAAGAAGAAGAAGAAGAAAAACAAAGAATCATCCACCGTCTCCATATCAAGCACTAAGAAGACTTTTTTAAGGATGTGAGACAAAAGCAGTGCGCAGCCAAGTGAGAGAAAAAAACAAAGACGTTGGACAACAGCATCAGACGTTACTGAACAAAGGCCTGAGGGAAGCGTGCTGGGAGGAAAATTTGTAGGCTGCAGAACTTCAAAAAGCCTCGGTGTTGATATTCTGCTGTTACTATGCCAACCGGGAAGGAAGGGCACAGGCAGGGACGTGAAGGATACTTCCAGTCGTAGTGATGTAGACCAGATCATTCACCATATTCTCCTCTCCCTCCCTCCCTCCCTCTCTCTCTCCCTCCCTCTCTTACTCCTTCTTTCCATTTTTTCCTCTCCCCAGGCCATCTCTTCTGCTCTTCCTCCCGACCATTCATTCCTTTTAAAAGAAATCCTTGAAATTGTGATGCATTTTTTTTTTAATGAAAGAATTACTATTTGTGGATAGGCTCCATGTCCAGAATTATTTACAAATGTAATTCTTTGCTCTCCTGGAGTAAAACTTTCTTTGTTGTACTGGTCATAGAAGTGAAGTCATTTCCTCTTGTGTAAGGTTCAGGTGAGCGTTATAGAGTCTCTATAACACTGGAATGGACATCACTGATCTTCAAGTCTGGCAAAAGCTCTGCCTGCTACTTGTAGCAACTTCCTGTCACCTTCCCACTGATATAGGCCATTGTTTTTTTTATGTAATGAAAAAGGTTCAACTCCAGTGGACTGAAGTGCTAGTTGCAATGTAAAACTCCAGGCTGTGTTCTATAAAGATGTAGATTTCTGGTTTATCCCATGTATTAATGTTAGTTATTTTATGGTGGTTGTTGTCCTTTTTTGTTTTGTTTTTGTATGATATGGAAAACCAATGTTAAAAACATGTCTCATTGATGACTGTTCATTTACAAAGTGTACTCAGTGAATATAATGTTAAGATTACGTTGGACCTCATTGAGATATGGAAAAGAACCAGAAAAAGACTTTTGGTACTATGTACCTGTAATATGTTTTGACATATATATATATATGTGTACCTAATCTATAATATATTTAAATTGTGTTTGATTTAAATACATATATTATTGAAATGCTGTATCTTGTCATTATTTGGAGTGTGAATTTGTAAAGAACTAAAAAGCTCAGACCATTTGTAAAACTGTAAAAGATATACTTAACAAAGTACATTAAAATAAGCATATTCATTTTGTACATTCTATAAATAGTTACATCCTGAAAAAGTCAAAAGGTCAAGCAGGTGCCTCTTTCAGAGAAAGGTTACATGAAGCACCCAGATGATGGCGCTCTGGTCCACGTCGTGTGAAATGAGTCAAATCATGTTGAAAGTGAAGCTGTATATGGATCATCATACCGCGAAGGTAAACTAAGGTAGACGCCTTTACGGCTGGTGCAGAGACAGCTGACAGTTAAGCAATAGGAAAATATTGTTTCCCCTCAATTAGGTTGTTTTTTTACCAGCGTAATAGCCTATGGTCATTACGCATGGACTATGCACGTTGTGGTAAAGATTTCTAGGTAGCCCTACACTTCACAATCACATGAATACACGTCACAATCACATGAATTGTAAAAAAAGATGATAAAAGATAAATGAAAACAATGAGCGCAGGTAGGTTTCCGTGGTCCTGTGAGGATACTCACGAAAACATCCCACTTGAGGAGGAGACGCCCACTCCAGCGCGCGACGCTGGCCATGTATTCTAAACTTGATCAAGCCTCTTGCTGGAAACCACGCTTACGCACAAGCTCTCTCAACTGAACTGAACCTACAAGTCAGCTGCCGGGACAAGTGGACCGTTGCAATAGAACTGAATTGGAATAGCCCTATTTTAGCTTTTATATGCCAGCAAAGAGGTCGAGACCAATATTCTCAAAAGGCTAGGAACTACACAGCCGCAAGATGACAGTTGCGCGTGCTCCGTGAACGGTGTTTAGCTTATGTTTAGGGTGTGACAAACGTTTCCGTCTGCACCTGTTAATGACTATACAATTTTAGACATTATATCTAATGGAAAATGTTTTACAGAAGAATCCTAACCCTGGCAACATGGGACTACTCATTCTTTAGAAATTGAATTTGTGAACTGAGGCGGTAGTTTTATTGAACACATGCGCGGGGCGTTCATTTACCTTTTTGGTGCATTTGTCGATAGAAGGGCAATATTTTTCACAATACGAGTGATGGTTATCTGATTTTAGACTACTGGAGTGCTTCTTTTTGTCTACCTGGGCAAGTGAACTCCAAATGCATTCATTGCTGGATAGAAAGAAGAAAGAAGCCGGGGTTGGGTTTGATCTGTCTCCGAGCCTGTTTCCCCAAGCCGCGAGGATGTTCAGCTGTGTTGGTTGCTTTTGGGTTCTCCTGTCGTCCGCCCTTGTTGCTGTCTGTAGTTTCAGTTTTATCTCACCTGCATGGATAGTGAAGGACCACCTGAAAAATAAGGATTCTGTGAGCTTCGGGTTACTTTGGCATTGCTCCGAGTCTATGGACCATATGTACAGATGTTACACTTTTGGCGGCCTCGGAAGATTTGATGAAATTCCGTCCAGTTCGTGGCAGGTAAAGTGATGTGAAAAATATGATGTTATTTAGGAATGGACTTGTGTGGACGGACTGTCACTTTTACCTCTTGATAACTGGTAGTTCCACTTTTCCATAGTCTTGCAACGAAAACACCTTATTTTCGAGACACTGTTCTTGTGATATGACTGTAGCCTAAATATGGCATCATACTGTGCAAAACGAGTCCCTATGGTCATAATATGCATCTGAATTATTTAAAAGGCTAGGAAGAGGATGCAGTGTCGTGATGGGGCCAGTGCACTTATGTAAATCAGTATGTGGCAGGTGCCTCTGAAGGTGTTTATGTAAATCAGTTTTTAAGATTAATCTCCACAGTTCCAGATGGGATGCAGTAAATCTCAGAACCCAAGGTCTGTTTTTGTCATGGCACATCATATAACTTCCCTACTCAAATTTATTGTGTGTTGTGTGTGCTATGAAAGATGACCAATATTCCATGCCTGTCACCTGTGCCGAGAGTCCAGTAATTTTCACAACCACATTTACAAGTGTTCTGACTGACAGATTTGAATGTATCTGCCAGAACCCATTAGAGAGGAAGTCATTGTGTTTTGTGAGTCTTGACTAGCCCTTTGTGCTTATTTTAAGCAAATATGCACTGTAGAGAGGTATGTCCCATTGTCTCATACTGTATTTGACTGACAGTAGGGGAGAGGCAGTCATTTTAAGACACTGGCTTCCCAAATGATTGAAACAATGAAGATTTTCATGTGTTATTTTTCTTGTAAAATATGTGAAACTTGTGATACAGATTAGAAAGATGTGATATTGTTTGAACAGAAATGTGTTGGCCCATGCTGGCCAGGTGTGTAAGCTTTGCATGTCTGGAAGTTTCTGCAGTTTTGAACACTTCAGTAACTTATTAACTACTTTTTGTTGGCTTATCTGTGCAGCTGGCAACATTTAATATGGACTGATAGTCATCAAGGGCCCACATTCACATTTGTTGATATTATCATCAGCAATTAAGTAACTACCTGCAAATAAAATGCCCCCGCAGAGATTATTTCCAGTGTTTATAGTTTTAAAAAAACTTCTCTATCATTGTCATTAAAAAAACATTACAAGTATTTAGGCAGAATATTATGTATTATATATATATTAGAATATTATGTATTATATACTGTATTCTGATTGAGTTTCTAGTTTAGACCTCTAGCTATAAGGTCATTTTCCCAAATAAGAATTAGTTCACTTTGCATTGTAAAACACGCTTACTCTTGGTACTCTTGGAGACTTTGGTCCATAAGTTATATTCTAAGGCCTTGATGTACACTTCATAAGGAATTCGAAAATATAAGGCCAGCCCTGGCATTTGACTGCATAGATCAGCATATTAAAAGGCTTCCTCTAAGCTCAAAACTCCACAGACAGACAGAATTTCTTCACAGTTCAGTCTGGATGCTTTGTTGTTGCAGATTCCTACAGAGCTGGCCAATTCTTAAATAGGCTCTTTTTATTTCAGATTACAGAGCACAGAGAACAGGCCGGTTAGACCCCCCTTTGTGTCAGAAAAAGCACTCACTTGCCTCTGCTACACTAGCAACCTCTCCAGTTATGATTTATGCATGAAGACAAAAAAATTAGCATTTGAAAGGAGATATTAATAAGTTGCCATTTTTTTTATTGTGGGATTATGGGCGGAGCAGAGTAAGATGCATCTTTTTTTTATTCTCAAGGAGTTCTTCTGAATCAGGAAAACAGCAGTCTGTTTATGGCTGAAAGTTATGTGAATGCAGTTAGTGGACAGATCCTCTGGCTGCATTCACAGTAGACGCCTGGCATCCTCACTGTTTTCTTTCTCTTCTCCTCTATCTCCTTATGCAGTACTTCAGCATATGTATTTTGTCAGTTTATCTGGGTTAGCAGGTTTGGCATTGGTATGGAGTGCAGCGACATGCCCTCAGTGTTTGTTTTGCTTTGCATACATTTTCTCAAGCTGTCTCAACCGCTTTGCCATACAATCAGCAACACCTTGTCATTTCCAGAGCGATTCCCATTCTGTCCCTCTGTGTGAATTGCTGACAGGGGCAGTATTTTTGCTATATCATATTTTGTACGTGGATGCATCCATGAGCACCATGCATGAAGCACTGTGGTGGAGGGGAAAGCAGCATACCCCCATGGCCATTAATAAAGGTGAGGAGGGACCCATTAAATTTTCATCCCGCGTACGTCTTGGGGTCCTGGCACGACTCATTGATGTGCAGATTATTCTTCTGTGTTCTCGGCCTCCTTTTCAGCGCGCTCCGTCGACCTCTCGCCATTCGTTGCCACTTTGCTGGCGATGTGTGGGTGGCCCACCAACACATCTCCCAAGCCTCCACAAGGCCCGAGCAGACTCTCTTTTCACTGTCTGTCAATGAAGGCCTCGGACCTTTGAGTGGTTGGAATAGTCAAACGTAATTCCCAGGGCCCCCGTGAATAAAGGGCTTCGTCTAAACACATGCCTCTGCTAGAGCATAGATATGAACTCAGCAGACTCAGAGATTACACACCTGCCGAACATAGTCACCTGGAGCTTCTCTCACCTGCTCAGATTCATGTCCCTTTAAAAAGGAAGCACTTCTGTAGTGCGGTGTGTGGCTGACATGATGGATAGGGGTTAAGCTCTTTGCCACTCTGGGAGTAGTATATTCTACCCATATAGAGCCCATACTTTGAATGATCCTCTGCCTCTTTGGGTCAACCTGTGTATCCCCTCTCTCCATGTTTTTGAAGCCCTCATATGAAACCCAGTCACAGAACAGAGTTGGCTTGCCCTCAGGTCATGCTCCCAGCCTGTAGGTGCAATGCTGACTCCCTGAGTGTCCCTCATGGGGCCTGGGACGCATTAGCTCTACTCATTCATGAATGACTTGGATGACAAAAGCAAGGACAATCCAGGCAAGATGGCTGATTCCATGACATACTCTTAAGACCAATGATGTTTGTAAGTTGCTCTTGATTTTGTCAGTATTGAGTCGTTTAATTTCTGAACATAATGGCTTCCATCAGTGCCCCTGTCCCTTGAGGCTGTCTTAATGGAAATTGACATTTTGTCCCATGATGGCTGTCACCGCATATTGTAGATTGCAGTAATCCAGAACCGCATGAATTATATCCTCCATAATCTGACTCTGTTGCTTTTATGGCTGTTTGAACTCCTGGACCCTGGTGCAGATGGCCTACCCTGCTGTGTGTTGATGTGAGTAGGAGGATGAAGAGTTCTGTTGTTAGTGCCAGAGTGAATTTCTCTAATGTCTCAAAAGTTGCTCATGTTGTTGTTTGGCCAATGGCTGATATTGGCTTTTCTGCTGCAAACCCCTGATCAGGAGCAAAGTAAAAGTAAAACTCCAGTGCTCTTGTTGCTCAGCACTCAGAGAATAAATACAAACTATTGTATCTTTCCAATCCAATACACTAGCCTTTTAATAGGATTCCATTCTCTTCTTGTAATTGTAGACAGAAAGTTTGTCATAGTCTCTCTTGTCACTTTTTATGTGAGTGGCCATGAAATAAAAACAGTACAACAGATTACTTTACCCTGACTTTCTCTCACATGTACTAATTCATCAGGTCATTTTTCATTTTTCAGGTAATTTTATTCCAGGCTCAACCGCATAAATAACCAAAAATTCTTCAAGAGAAAGGGGTTCTGTCTGGTTTGTGGTTTGGAGACATATTTTGATATGACAAATCACCAGTTTAGGTTATTTCCATCTCTTCCCACCTTTTCCCCACCCTTGTCTTTGCTCTTTTCCCTGCTGTATATCATATCACAAGGAGCCAGTCATTTCCTTCTTCTGAACCTGTTAGAGAGTCTGTGCCTGCGGAACCGAACTGCGCTAGCCGTGAGTTTTTATCGCGCTCGCTCACCACTCTGATGGCTAATAAAATGATGGATGAGACCCAGTCTCTATCTCCGCCAGCCGACCCAAAACAAGGGAGCAGAGTGGGGAGTGGCAAGAGCAGCATCAGAGAGCTGAGGACCCTGGGCCCAGCATCCCACAAGAGCGCACATATTAAAATGGACTGGGGAGTCAATGGATTCCCTGTCAGGCGGAGATATACAATGCCTTGGCCTGTGCACATTCACAGTAGAGGTCATGGATAGAGAATAAGTATTGAGATCGAAACCATTCATGGCACCCGTCATAGAGAGTCAAAGGGCTTTTCTCTCTATAGATTAACAGCGTCCCAGCCCAACATCTTTCACCTCAGGGTATGGTGCCTGTTGTTGTTGGATCTGTGCCATGCTCACTCATGAACAGAGACCTCAATAGACTTTGGCTTTCAGCATGGCCAATGGAATAGTCCCACTTATGGTCTGAGTTGTTGTTTGTTGGTGGTGTTTCAGATAGACATGGACAACATTTCTAGATGAAATATAGAGACAGTCTGTGTAATGTTAGTCTTTTTGTTACTTTAAGAGGATGTCTCAGAAAATATTTTAAAGGGAAAAAATGAAGAATATCATTTGAATATTAATGTTAATGTTGTGAACTACCAGATGGACAAAACATTATTGTCACAGAAAGTGTGGTTTACTGATATCAGTAATGAAGAATATCATTTGAATATCTCACTGCAGATAGATAAAATGATGCTGGGGAAAAGACAGGGAAGTAATGTGTTGCATTATTTCACCACATTCACTATTTTACCCAGAAAATGCACAGATTCAGAGCATCCTCTTTGCACTTGAACCAAATCAACCAACAGTGAAGGAAACAAAGGTCGCCAGACAGACCATTGTGTAATAGCAGGGTCATTGCATTAGATCACTGCATCGGATCCCTTCACATGTTAATCATTAACTTCCTAAATGCTTATCACTATTATTATCATTATCACTATTATTCATATCACATGGCCTGTGGATCAGTCACAATGTCCATCCCACGTTTGGTTCAGCTTTTTTGACTGGCAACGGGAACACAGAGAGAGAGAGAGAGAGAGAGAGAGAGAGAGAGAGAGATTGAACAAAAATATGGAGAACATCTTCTGAGGTGTATTTTGTATGCATTATTAGGAACTTGCAGTATAGAGCCCTGTATCTCAACATAACCCCAGTTCACCATTAAAAACATATGAGTCACTCAGACTGCATTAGCATGACTTCTCTGTGTCCTCTCAGCAGCACAGTGTTGGTACAACCCCGAGGAACAGCGCAAGTGATTACTTAGTCATTTCATGTCATGGCACACTCACTCCAAATCCATTTTGTTTCACAAGCCTGGCAGTGATGCAAAACTAGCATTAATGAAATGATGCACTAAAAATGTGTCAGGGAAGACTATGCTGGCAGCCTAAACATTTCCCCTTCTGGGGCATCTGTTGGTGTCTAAACGGTTTGTTGTCCCCCTACAAATACATGGCCAGTGAATAACTCGATTTGTTTGGCGGTTGCCAGGAGAGTGTTGATGTCTCAGATTATCATCATTCCAGAATGACAAGCCCAGGTACCCTCAGTGAGTAAGAGACTGAGAGAGGAGAAGCGTCACAATTATCCAAGGAAGCGTCTAAATAAACCGATAAATGCCATGAGTATGTTTTGACAACTTGCCTTGAGGGAAATCAGGTCAAGAGATGTTTGTGCCATGAAGAGATGTGAGTGAGATGGGGGGGGGGGGGGGGGGTGGTGGGAGGTTTTTGTGGAATGGCCGATGGATGTGAAGATACAGGCTCTGGCACTGGCAGCTCCTATCAGGCCCAGGGTTTTCATTTATATTTGATGGTGTTTTAATCCGGTTGCAGCTCCATCAGTCGTGCACACTGAATATGAAAACGCCTCTGAGTCTCCTGGGCATGGTGCTGTGTGTGGATCCTGATGGATTGGACTCACACTCAGCATCTGTTCAACTGAGGCCCCTGGAGAAGATCAGGAAAAGGGGGGGGGGGGGGGGGGCTAATGTCATGAACTACCAGATGGACAAAACATTATTGTGTATGTGTGTGTGGGGGGGGTTAATGTTATGAACTATCAGATGGACAAAACATTATTGTGAATGTGTGTGTGTGGGGGGTTAATGTTATGAACTATCAGATGGACAAAACATTATTGTGAATGTGTGTGTGGGGGGGGTTAATGTTATGAACTATCAGATGGACAAAACATTATTGTCACAGAAAGTGTGGTTTACTGATATCAGTAATACCAGCAGTAAACCCACACTCACTTTTGGAATGAATAGAGAACTACTGCATATTGACATCAGAACAAATGCCATGCATACAGTAGATCTGTGGTTTCTTTAGATCTGTGTTCGGTAACTAGGCTACATGAAGCTTTAAACAGCCTCAAGTTGATACCAGTGGAAGTCTATAAACTGTATCTGTGAGTACGTCTGAGGCACTCCTCAGAGACTGAACCACCATTACTGTTTTATCACAACCTTGCTGTCTGCAGGGTCCTCAAAGGTTCATTTGGGATGTGACCGATTTTTGTGTCCACACTCCAGAAGGCAATCCAATCTGAAACCAATTTGGCACACACAATGGAGAGAAACCAGAGCATTTGTCACCGGGCTAAAGTCATTGGCTGTGGTATTTTAGATTTGTCCTGCTTGACTTAAGATGGCTAAAGTGTTTCAGGGTAGTGGTTCAGGGTTGCAGCTCAGACTGAAGCAGGTATGGAACATCTGCCCTCTCTGTGAGTGACTGTGTGTGTGTCTGGGTGTGTGTGTGTGTGTGTCTGTGTGTGTGTGTGTGTGTGTCTGGGTGTGTGTGTGTGTGTGTGCGTGCGCGTGTGTGTGTGTGTGTGCGTGTGTGTGATGGATTGATAGGCCATGCAGGTTAGCAGCAGTCATGGGGTGGGGTGAGTGAAGCACAGCTGTGAGGAGCTGCCTGCAGAGGTGTTGCCTGCATCCAGCATGACCCACATGCACAATTAGAAAGGCAGCATTGCCAATGAGGACTAATTCCTCTAATTCCCATGTATATACAAAGCTTAACAGTATCTGAAGTGCATCCTAAGTCTTTTTTCCCCTCTAATTGATTGAAGGGTAAATTAGGGGCTCCACAAATGCATGATCAGACACTATAACACCCTCAATCGCTTTTTTTTGCTCTCACTCAGACCAGATAAGAAGATATATGATAACAGAAGATATACGATAAGATGTATGACGACTGTGGAGGTCATCAAGAAAGATCAAACAAGCTGATGCCAGAATGATAGCAGGGAAAAGCAGTCGAGCCGTACAGTTGGAGCGACAAACACAGAGAGTAAGATGGATACGGAACGACAGGGAGAGGCTGATAGAGTGAGAAAACGAGCGTGAGAGCACCGTGCGGTGAGGTCTTCCTCTCTGCGGAAAACGCTGAGTCAACGTTTCCAGTGTGCTTCATGTCCATCCCTTAACTGCCTTGTCACTTTCACTGCCTCCATTGTAGAGCAAGAGGGTAGTTTATGTATTGATTTAACTGGGAGTCCAGCGCCATTTCTCCGTGTAAATGATTGTTCACTTTACTTGATGCATGGAGCCTAGACGTGGCCATAAACTGGATTCCATCAGTAGTCTTCATACTGAGTCCATTTGTAATGAGGGAACCAGGTACAGGAAAGAAAAGCACTGTCGGTTGGATTGCCAGATTTAAGAAATAACCTCCCAACATTGGGAACTGCATGTGTATCTCCACCAAGAGAAGATGTCCAATGTTGTTATTTTGTGAAATATATCAACTTTTTTGCTGCATGGTTCACTAGACCTCCACCCAAAGATATTATGGAGGTCTACTGCTGTCGTGCTGAGGTAAAAGTAAAACTGGGACAGCTTAGAATGTTTTTTTGAAGGGCGTAAGCCTGCTAAATGTTAATTATTTTTGAGCGAGCTTCATCAGTTTGAACATTCACTGGAGCTTTTGATAAATTCACAAGAGGAGAGTACCCTTGCGTCGCCTTCAGGCTAAAAATGCTGACCACTGAGATTTGGTTTGGAAATTAAGCTTTTTCATCTGAAATCTGCCTCTTAGTTGAACATTCACAGAGTAGCTACATAAACGATTTAACTTTTCTATACTTCTTTGGATAAAAACTAAAATTGTACCTTGTCGGCTTCAGTCATGGTATGATATGGAAATGTAATTTTCACTTAAGCCTAGTTTGGATCAGGTTCAATATTTGTAATACAACAATGTCCATTATATTGTGTGTTTTATAGTCAGGTTACATTACCGCACATATAGAATTGACATATTTCCTAAGGGTTATGTGTTGTCAATCTTTTATTATTAAGGTGACCATGTTATAATTACTGAAACTATCAGCTATTTGATACCTTTCTGGGAAAAAGTGTAGGTAAGAAAATGAAAGGCTGCTTCTGTCAGTTTTATTTCGTGGCAACTGCCAGTTGTTTGAAATATCATTGGAGAGTTCTTCTTTAGAGACAGGAAATGATTGGTTCGATCGGTCTGATGCAAGGATTACTCTCCACAAGTAATGCGCTTCATTTTCAAATTCAAGGCGGAAGAGCGCCATTACAGCCTTGCAGGTTTGTATGCTGAGGTGAAATACGTTATACACACAGTTGCAGGTACTGTCATCAATATTTGAACAAGGAGACTATTTCAAACGCATGCTTCATTTTAAAGGTGCAGTTTTTTTTGTTGTCAAGAAATAAAAAATGCTTCCTAGACCTATCATCCTGATGTAATTCTCAAGAAAAGGAAAGAATAGTGCTTCATAATGTTCTTGTACATTCTACACAGCTTGATTCTTAGTTTTTAATGGGATTTGAATATGTCAAGGCCTGAAAATTCAATAAAATGAGCAAAACAGGGCAAGTACTGTAAATGCTATCAATGCACAGGAATGAATACTGGCATCATTATTGTAGATTTCATTTTTTACACTGAAAATGTAAGACATCTTTAGAAATTACTGTTTAAAATTCAGTTAAATCATTATTACCCTTAGTGTTCTATAAGGTATTTGGTTCTTGGTGTGGAGTTTATGATATTATGATGCGAAATTTCATGTGAAAGCATCCATCTAAGCTACATCTGTTTTGTCCCAGAGTGACTGCATGAAGAAATGCAGGTCAGCTGTCCATATTTTAGTGGCTTAAGTGACCTATTTATTGCAGTAGATATGCAGAGGGTGAGCAGATTTCCTCCCCTGCAGACTGGAGGATGTCTCCAGTTGCTGAACGGAGCAGTGAGCGGTGGCCGTTTAAGGTGGTTTATTTGGGGTGGAGAGGAGGTGGCAGGGCTGGGTCAGAAGCACTCTGGTGCCAATGGAAGTGGATTAGATTGGCTCCTCTTGAAGTTGCTGATGGCCTCGGCTGATTGAGCTTCTCTCAGGGCTTTGGGCTTGTTCTCTCCTCACCACCAGCGCCAGCAGCACCCCACCCCTTGTTTAGGTCTCAGAGAGTTGGAAACATCCGCAGTGTGTTGATTGAGCTTGTTCGTACCATAGTGGGTTCCCTTGATTACTGATGGCTGTGTTGTTGTTGTTGGGTTGTCATCACTCTGTGTGTATCAGAGGGCTTGAATATTGAAGGGGGCTTGGGGGGGGGCAAGGAGGGGAGGGGGCTGTTGGGTGGTTGGGGAAGTGCTGTGGATACTGAAGCATTTCCAGTTGCTTCAATATGCATGAATAATGTACGGAGCACATGGGAGCGGTGGCAGGCCGGATCATGCATAAATGCAGGAGTGCACAGTGAGTTTGGGGAGCGTGCGTGAGAGGGGCACTCAAGGACACTTACCTCTGAGCAGAACACATTCTCTGTCACTGCCGCTACGTCCATAGGCTCATTCTCAAGAGTTACTGCCTCTGTGCAGTATGCCGTTGCTGCCAGTTGCAGATGCAGTTGAATAACCTTTAGCTCAGTCTTTTGATATGGGTGACATTTTGGTGGGTTCACATTATTAGCGTGTTTCAGTGCATTCATTAATGATTGAGGATGTATGTAATGTAATGATGAGAATGGAAATTTGCAGCCCAGTGGCCAAATGCAGGCAGAGTGTGTGTGATGGTTGGTTTTGTAGGGTGTTGGATGTTCTGCTCTTATGGCTTGGTCAGATTACACTTGATGTCAGAAGGTTGTTGGTCGGAAGATTGGCCACATTACAAGATCATCTGTCATTTGCGTTGCGTCGTCATAGTGTTAACACGGAAGTCGTTGGAGATACCCCCAAAATTCGAATGTGCTAGACATTTTGTCCTGGTGTTGTGGAATGTCGCAAACAGTAAATCGCTGGTTGTTGAATATGTTGCATTACAAGATACATTCCTCCATGTCCTCCATATTTGGGCACAATGCTTGAAATTGATAGGTTATGACAAAATTTAGCTGAAATTGTGTAATCTGACTTTTAAGCTCAAACAAACACACACATACACACACACACACACACACACACACACACACACACACACACACACACACACACACAGAAGCTCAAACACACCCTTAGGGTTTATAAATGCTTCAGTTCCCATGTGTACGTAGTCCCCTACCACCCTAGTCCATCTTGCATTTAGCACTCAGTACAGGACCTGTTGCAAACCTAATCAGAGAAATGCTGACTCATCATTGTGACTCATTATCCGCGCCCTCTCTTATGCTCAGCCATCCATTAAAGTGGCCAACGTCTTTCTCAAAAGGGCTACACCTCTCAGACTGATTCATTCTTTATTTGTTTATTAGTTGATGGATATGTGTAATTTCCTGTTCAAGCTGTTGCAAACAACCAATTTATTTCTGTGTACATTATTCAACATATTCTTTTTTTTGTAGAACTGACAGTAAATCTATTCTCGTCAACACCATGCTTCTTGTTTTGCCCGTGGGAACTTGTGTCGCTTGATCAGATTATTTTAAAAAATAATGATGTACTGTAAAGGCAAGGTTCAGTTAAGGAATAATGAATGGAGTTCTTTTGAGTTCCCTTTGGAAGGAACTTTTCCTATTGGGTAAAGCTTGCTAGCCTGCAGCCTAAGGGCTGTCTTTAATTAAAAGAGCTCTTTTGGCATCCCAAATCTTTCAAACTGGCTTGCTGTGATCATGTCATCATTAACTCTCCGCTCTGGCCCTTTGCGCAAGTTGAAATCTCTCATTTAAACTGTGATATGATCTGCCATTTTGATCTATTATTCACCTCCCATAGCCCAGGAGGGACAGGAGAAGAAAAGAAAGGGAGGGAGGGAAGGTGGGAGGGAGGCGGAAAAGGAGAGAAGAGGAGAGGTGAGCAGGGCTCTGATGAGAGGGGTAGATGCTATGGGGACTATGCACAGGTGCTCAGCGGAAAAGGGAGCCCAGCCAGCACTGAACTCAGAGACATAAAACAAATGCTTGGCCTCATCTGTGCGCGCTTGTTGAGCAGTGGATCGTGGTAAGAGATATCCAACCACATGTGAAATGGACAAAACAACAAATGTGAAAAAAAAAAGATCTATATATTTGTTCATTTAATTAACAAAATGCTATATTTCAAAATATTGAAAATATTATTATAAATGTATTCTCTCTACTGTATAGTACAATTTAAATGCTGTTATAGCCTAATACTTCTCTCTTTTTGAAATGCAACAAAACAGAAGCACATACAATAACTAAATGAAATCTTTCTGTGTTTCACTTGGGAACATTCAGGGTCTAAGATCCTCCGTCTTTGGCCTAAAGAGTAGGGACCCTGAGTTCATTTCAGCAATGAAAGATGTTGGAGACATGGTGTAAAGGAGATGAGCCCACTGGCTGCCCCCCCAGGTTATAAAGAATTAGTTGTCCCATCTAGTAAGCTAAAAGGTGTTAACACAAGGACGAAACTCAGGAGGGATGCTCATCTGGTATAAATCAGAACAAAATCTGTAGAAATGGTCAAAAAAGGAGAAAACAATCTGTGGCTGAAAATGAAAAAAGAAACAATAATGACACCCCAAAATCTCTTTGTCTGCGCAATTTACATCCCCCCAATAGAATCCCCTTATTTCAACGAAAACACTTTCTATGATCTGGAGAGTGAGATCAGCCACTTTCAGTCCCTAGGGAATGTTATTGATCTGTGGAGACCTAAATTCTAGGACTGGAGAGGGACTAGACTTTATCAACACACAAGGTGATAGTTTCATTACAGGAGACAACATCCATTTCCCTGTTTATTCTCCCAGACAGAACTATGACAAAAACACAAATGCACATGGTAGGGAACTACTACGACTGTGTCGAAGTCTGAGTCTGTACATTGTCAATGGTACTGTAGGCTCCGGGGCAACTCCCTTGGCCGGTATACGCATAGCTCTGCTCTTGGCAGTAGCACTGTGGACTATGCCATAACAGATTTAAATTGGACTTTTCTGAGAGCCTTCACAGTCAAGCCACAAACCCCATTGTCTGATCACAGTCAGATAACTGTGTATTTCAATAGAACAGAAACCCCCAACACTTTTATAAAGCCTGGAAAAATGTCAAAAATAAAACCCAGCTATAATTGGGGTAAAGACAGTTCTGAAAATTATCAAAGGGCAGTAGTCCACCCAGATACTCAGTCACTTCTGAATGCCTTCTTAGTGACACATTACCCACACAGCAAAGAAGGCATTAATCTGGGTCAGACGAATGGACGAATCAGACGAATGGATCGATTCTGAATGCAAACAACAAAGAAAAGACCTGAGAAAATTATCAAATCAAAAACACCGCCAACCAGACAACCAAGAGATACGTATCCAGTACATGGAACGCCTTAAAATATACAAACATACAGTAAGAACAAAGAAAAAACAATATATACAAAACCAGCTTAATGATCTAGAGGAATCAATCAATTCAAACAAATTCTGGCACCAATGGAAACATCTGAACAAAAGGCCCAATGATGACTTAACGATTCAGAACGGTGATATAGACCCTTTCATCAATAACAACAAAAACAATGCTTGAACGTTCTATTTGGGCCCCAATCTACTTCCTCTGCATTAAGATAACATATGGAATGTTCAAAAGGAAGTCTTGTGGGGCCAACTATGATGCTGATAATGGAACTCTCTTGAAAGGGTCCATATGGAAAGAGCACTTCAAAAAACTTTTCAACAATATCACCCTAAATTCCGACCAACAACAAATATCAGATAGATTAGGAAACCTTGAGACAGTCATAAAAGAAAATCAAAACCCACTGGATTTCCCAATAACTCCAAAAGAACTTGATGAAAAGCTACAAAAACTACAGCCCAGAAAAGCCTGTGTTTTAGATGGCATCCTGAATGAGATGCTCATACATTCAGACGTAAAGTTTAAATTGGCTATTCTAAAACTCTTCAATCTTATATTAAATATTGGTTAGTTCCCTGATTCCTGGAATGAAGGACTTATCACGCCCATATATAAGAGTGGTGACAAGCTGGACCCAAACAATTACAGGGGCATCTGTGTCCACAGCAACCTTGGTAAAGTGCTCTGCAGCATAATTAACACGAGAATAATTGATCACCTCACAGAACACAACGTCTTGCATAAAAATCCAATTGGATTCCTCCCAGACCATCGAACATCAGACCACATCTTCACCCTTAACACCCTCATTGATAAACATGTAAACCAAAATAAAGGAAAAATATTTGCTTGTTTCGTGGACTTCCAAAAGGCATTTGACTCCATATGGCATAAAGGCCTATTATATAGACTCATCCAGAGTGGCGTGGGAGGCAAACTGTATGACATAATTAAATCTTTGTATTCAAGCAGCAAGTGTGCTGTTAAAATAGGATGTAGCAGGACTGATTTCTTCCATCAAAGGAGGGGAGTACGACAGGGCTGTAGCTTAAGCCCTACACTATTTAACATCTATATAGACGAGCTGGCAAACACATTGCAGAACTCTGCAGGTCCAGGACTCATGCTGCAGGACACTGAAGTCAAGTGCTTGCTCTTTGCAGACGATTTGGTTTTGCTGTCACCGAAGAAAGAAGGCCTACAACATCACATGGATGTACTGGCAAAATTCTGCCAGACATGGGCCCTGAAAATAAACCCTCAAAAAACCAAGGTACTTATCTTCCAAAAACGTTCCAGGCTACAGGGAAATGCAAACAACTTTAAAATAGGCAACATTAAAATTGATCGTACAAACAACTATACCTATTTAGGTATAACCCTAACTTCAACAGAACACTTTGGCTTAGCTGTGAAGGAACTAAAAGAAAAGGCAAAAAGAGCATTTTATGCCATCAAAAGATCAATTAAATTGGAACTACCAATTAGAATCTGGATTAAAATATTTAAAACTGTAATTGAGCCAATAGCACAATATGGCTGTAAGGTATGGGGTTTAGGGTATGAGTTTTCAAGTTGGGATAAACATCCAACCGAAGCCCTGCATACAGAGTTCTGCAGAAGTATCCTCCGGTTACAGAGGAGGACGCCTAACAATGCATGCAGGGCAGAATTAGGCCAATACCCCCTAATAATCAACATTCAAAAAAGAGCCCTTAAATTCTGGCAACACATTAAAATGAGCCACCCCGACTCACTCCACCATCTAGCTCTGAGAAGCCAAGAGCAAAACATGGGGAGGAGCCCACTTAGCCAACTTGTCCTGAGACTCAGTGACCTCACACCCTCCCACGTCACTGAGGCCCAGGACAATGTTACAGTAGCAAGAACAATTAGACCCAACCAAATTACAAACAATGAAAAGGAAAATTACATCACCTATTGGAAAGAAGTCACTAAAACACAACCTAAATTACAATGTTATTTGGCCCTAAAACGGGAATACACAACAGCTACTTACCTGAGTACACTAAAAGACCCAAAACTCAGGAAAACCATGACAATGTACAGACTCAGTGAGCACAGTCTCTCCATAGAAAAAGGCAGACACAGGCAGACCTGGCTGCCCAGAGAGGAGAGGCTATGCTCACACTGCAGCTTGGGGGCTGTGGAGACAGAACTGCACTTCTTAACAGAATGCCCGAAATATGAGGAAATTCGAACATTGTCATTCAGTAAACTAAATTCAATCCTCCCAGAGTTTCGA
Organism: Alosa sapidissima; assembly: GCF_018492685.1. Lineage (NCBI taxonomy): Eukaryota > Metazoa > Chordata > Actinopteri > Clupeiformes > Clupeidae > Alosa > Alosa sapidissima. The sequence goes on along the minus strand of NC_055961.1, from coordinate 35,585,439 downwards.
ACTTTGACAAATGAGGGTAAATTGCCTTACATCCTCGGAGAGAACGAGGATGTGGCCATTGTGGCTGCAAAATTTGTAGCAGCCTGCCATAACCTGAGGGACAGCCAGTGAGGCCACAGCCATACACAATAATAGGATTGTTATTATTATTAGAATTGTCTCTTAACTTTTATGTCTTACTTAATTTACAGTTCTGTTAAACATTATTTTATTTATATTTTTGTGTGAATGTAATGTGAGCTTTGGCAATAATGTTATTGAAACGTTCATGCCAATAAAGCTTTCTTGAATTGAATTGAATTGGTAGAAGAGAAGAGGAGAGCAGAGGGGCAGTGGAGGAGAGGAGAGGAGAGGGGCAGTGGAGGAGAGGAGAGGAGAGGGGCAGTGGAGGAGAGGAGAGGAGAGGGGCAGTGGAGGAGAGGAGAGGAGAGGGGCAGTGGAGGAGAGGAGAGGAGAGGGGCAGTGGAGAAGAGGAGAGGAGAGGAGAGAGGAGGTTGAGCTGTGGCTGTGGCTGTGCTCTGTCCGAGCCTGTGCTGGTGGCAGAGAGAGAGAGAGAGAGAGAGAGAGAGAGAGAGAGGAGGTTGAGCTGTGGCTCGGCTCTGTCCGTGCCTGTGCTGGTGGCAGAGAGAGAGAGAGAGAGCAAGAAAGTAAGATAGAGAGTGTGTGTGAGAAAGAGGAAAAGAGAAAGAGAGATTGTATGAGAGAGAGAGAGAAAGAGAGAGAGAGAGATCTGGGTCTCCTGGGACATCAGCATCTCTTTAATTGAGCGGCCAGCCAGCCAGAGAGCTGCGGTGGAGAACTTGGACATGGCGCGGTGCCCATCTGAGCTTGGACTCGCTGTCTGCTAATGGGGCACTGGCCCAGGGGCTCTGTGCCTTTATCGCCCACTGCCCAGTCAGCACTGGGGCTGTAGGCCGGCCTGTCTTCCTGTGTGCCTGTCTGTGTGCCATCTCAGCCCCTTTAACTGAAGCTCCCTCTCAACCCACTCACCACTGGCTGGTCATTAGCCAGGCCTCCTCAGACCCCACGGGCTGCATGCTAGACTGATGTTTCTCACGGTGTTATTAATGCACAGCAATTACCAGGAAGGCATTCTGATTCATATTCGTATTATCTGCATTACCTTCTGATCTATTCTGTGGGGGGTGGGTCGTGTTTGTGGAGGAATAATTACCTGCTGAATAATCACATGTTACAATCATTTGCTTGTAACCTGTGACAGTAATCAAGGCTGAAGCTGCTTTGTGTTCAAATGGAGTTGGTGCTTGCAACTGTGGCAAAAGCCTTGAAAGTCGCCAATTCTACACCACAGGAGAGTGCAAGAGATCTATATCGCATTGAGTGCCTCAGTAACTGCCATTGGATATTCACCTCTAAACCATTAAAGTGGGTTTGCCTCCCTTAGTATTCTTAAGCATGCATTTATTTCCAAGTCCCTTGAACACTTTAAATGCTGAAATAATAATAACCGTTATAATCTGGTGCTTGTAATAGCAGCTAGTAGAACTTCATCCAAGTCTTGTTCTGTCTTTTCTTACAGGGAGGGACACCAAACACTCTGTTTTTCACAAATACTGACTGTGGCCAAACACCCTCTGGGGGGTTTCATTGATATACAGTAGAAATCTCACTTGGTGGTGCAGTCAGTGATCAAAAACTCTCAAGTTCTACAAGTTTCTCTCTTGTGTTAAAAAAAACTAGCTGCCACAAATGCGATTTGTGAAGAGGTACCATTCTCCCTTATCCCCAGGCTTGTTTATTTATATAAATAAATAGAAATAAAACAACTTTTTTATTTCCCATCCTCTCGGCCCAGTGGTGCAGCGTGAGCATCTCGGTGGTGGCGGGCAAGCAGACCCTTCTCTTAAGAGACTTACGTAAGGAGCCCATTGAGTGTGTTTCTATAGCTCCATCCTCTGCAGCGCCATACGCACCTCCGCTGGGACGCCAGGGATTGATCCTCTGCGTTGTGCTGCCTCCCACTGCACAGTTAAAAATACACATGAAAGTGCAGGCACAGCCAGCGCCACTTCCTCACTTCTTACAGCCGCTTGAACCCAGGCAGACCTCCAGCTGCCTCGGCGTCCTTAAGAGAAGGAACTCACCTTCCCACAGCCGCTCCCCTGGTGCATTTTAATATACATGCACGGAACACACTTAAGCCAGCACATTTATTTCCGCTGGAGCCAGGTGTGCTGTAGCCACCGCTATTGTTAATGTAATTAGTGTCAACACAGACCCTGTTGGGTTTGCACCTTACCATAAAGAAGCATTTATGTGTGTGTTAAAATGTGTATTATTGGGGAAACTACATATTCAGTGTTAGAGTGAACATGTAAGGAACAGAATATAACAGAAGATGCTGTTACAGCACAGCTAACGCTCCACCGGAAATACATGAGCTGGCTTACGAGCCTTCCGTGCATAAGGCCCGGTACGTCCTCTATTAAGGGAATAAAAGTTAAGGAAGTAAAACTATATTGTAATATCCTCTAGATATAGATATACTGTATACTAATAAACATTCATACAGTCAGTGGTTTGGGCTGATTATTCAATTCAATGTACTTTACACCGTCATAATATCAGAGAATAGCAAACAATAATATATAAAAGCATGAGGGACAAATAAAAGCTAAATTAAAATATATAAAAGATGTAATTACATATATTGAAACTCATAAAAACATAATTAAAAGTCATGAAATATGTAATTAAAAGTCATAAAACACAGAGGGCAACTGGTTAAAAATAAATACATTTGATGAGATTTGATAGATAGATAGATAGATAGAGACCACACTGTATGGTGTGTGTGTGTGTGTGAGTCTGCATCTATGTGTTCACATGTGTCTTGCTGTGTGTGTGTGTGTATATATGTGTGTGTGTGTGTGTGTGTGTGTGTGTGTGTATGTGTGGTATTAGGTGGGAGGCTGGACAGCCCCTTAGCAGGGATGACAAGAGCCAGCTGTGGGGGATTGGGGGAAGTGAGGGGGGGGGGGGGTGCTGAGAAGCTGACTGTGACTGTGACTGTGGGCTGGATGGGAACCTTGGGAAATCTGCCGAGTGCGCTGTCACAGCACCACAGAGACACAGAGACAGTGTGTGTGTGTGTGTGTGTGTGTGTGTGTGTGTGTGTGTCTGTTGGCCCCCCTGGTCAGCTGTCCTTTGGTGTTCAATTGTGCGTGTTGACAGCATGGAGAAAGGCAAGGAGGTGGGGGAAATATCACACCTAGAGCAGTACCAATGAGACCTGCATTCCACCCCAGCACCCTTAGGCTGGGAATATACTGTACTTGCTGTTAGACCAAGCGTACTTGTTGCCGCATTGCATCTTGTGGACACGTCACGTTACCTTCTGTCGATGTGCGCGACTGACGCACCAAACGAACGCAGACATGCCAGCCATGATGCGTACGTGTCATTAGCAGCAAGTATAGCCCTTATATCCCACCTCAGGACCCTTATACCCCACCTCAGGACCCTTATACCCCACCTCAGGACCCTTATACCCCACCTCAGGACCCTTATACCCCCGCCTCAGGACCACTGGCGCTCTCCTGCTCTGGGTTTGGCAAGTGACTGTGGCGATGTTCCCTCCCTGGGGGTGGTGTGTGTGTGTGTGTGTGTGTGTGTGTGGGGGGGGGGGGGGGGGGGGTTGAACTTGACCTCTGACCCCTTTTCCCAGGTGAGGGGAAAGGTCATGGTGGGGTGAAGCTGCTTGGGAAACACTCACAAGCACATGCACTTGATATGATGTGCACAAGCAGACACACACATGCACATTCTCACCATGATAAGCACACAGTCACACACATGTACATTGTACATGTGCATTCTTATCATGACTTTTGTACACACACACACACGCACACACACACACACACACACACACACACACACACACACACACACACACACACACACACACACACACACCTGCACAAGCACACCATAACACAGAAACACAATAACACATTGACACTATGGGAATGATTTGATTTGTGCCATTTTCAGTCTATGTCACCTTATCCACTGACATTAACATTAAAAGGTGGGTTTCCCAGCCAAGAGTTTCATCCCAACAAAAAGACGCGCATTCCTCAGAGTAGACAGCAGGTTAGTGTTACCTGCTGTCCTCCATAGAGTGGGAAACTACCCTTCAATGGGGAATGTTTATGGGAAACTCTGTGACAGTGTAATGGAATCCAAAGCCTTATGTGCGAAACCAAAATCCATACTGTTTTCCTCGTCAAAGGCTGGGAAAAAACCTGTTTCTCTGGACTCCGTGACTGGACAAAGACAAGCCTTTATGATTAATGAATCACAGCTCTTTATGTCAGAAATTCAACAACTCTTTGTGTTGCTGTTTGTTTTGTTTGGAAAGTTTGAGTCATGTTTGAGCTGAGTTGATTTTGTTGACTTTCTGTAACTGCACTTTGATGGTGCCTAGTGCTCATTGGCCTCCATGTGCCCTTAGATGTAGGTCTGATGGTGGATGAGTGAAATCATGGACACAGATTACATTTCTAAAGTGATCATAGCACTTTATGTCATTGTAAATAGAAATGTGGTGGCACTAGAATGCCCTTGGGAAACTGTTCCCTGGCACGATGAGGAAAAATGTCTTGTGATTTCATATGAAGCCATTTTTTCCTGGTAAAGAAAAATGCATTATCAGTAAAGCGGTAATTGAAAAATGTTGCACAGGGTTAATACTTTTTGGTTTTGTGTCTCATTGTCATCTGTAACAGTCCAAGGGACAGAAATAGCTGCTTAATAGCTTGCCTGAGATATCCACATGGGTGTGTTATAGCGCTGTGGCCTTGCTGTGACTTTAAAGCAATAAAGAGGGAGAGGGATGCCGAGCTATGTCGCTCCCATATATCAGCAGTTGTTATATCTCAGAGCCCGGTGAAAAAAGTATAAAGGCAATAAAAGCTGAGCCCAGAAGCAATGATTTGCATTATCTAATCTCAGAGCCGCTTTCCAGTGACACTGTCATAGGTATTCAAAAGTCATGTACGTGAAGTTGAAAAAAAATAATGAATACTTCTTAGCCATGATTTTTAAAGATTGAAAGTGAAAAGTGAAATGTTTGATGAAATGAGTATGATCACACATCAAAGGTGAAATGATTTCACATGAATATCCAGTGATACTTTTCGTGCTCAATATCGTGCTATTTCTCTCTCAAAAGGTAGGCCTCGATGTACTGAGGATCAGCAGCACTGAGGCATTAGTGACACACTTAGATTTTGGGCAGAGCATTTTTTCAAGTCCATGCTTCTCACTTTTTTATGATGCAAATGCATTCACGTGCCATGTTGGGTTGGCTTTATCCTGCAGGACATATGCCCAACAATGTTATGGATTGTACAAATGAGACATTATAGGAAATCAATATTTTCCAGTGCTGTGTGTAGTTAACCTTTTGTTAGTAAACCTAATGCAGTAAAAAGTGAGGTATAATGTGAAATTGGTTCAGTCTTCTTCAGAGTTTCAGCTTAACTGGTCCTGACTAGCATACAACAAGTCTCTGTATAGTACTACCTAACATCAGGCTTTAGCAAGAGTGATGATGAGAGGGATCTGCCCAGCTTCGTCCATGTTAATTAAAGTGCAATAAATGCTGCCATTGTTTGTTTCCCTGCCTGTACTACTGTTTCCAACGTGCCACTTTATGGAGAGTGAATAAATAATTAGCATCTATTTAGGTGCCTATTTCTGAAAGAGTCAGCACAGTTGAACTGTAATTTCATACTAAATTGCCTCCATCTTTGAGATGCAGTAATGGGGCGGGTGCATTTATCGCTCAGACTCCTCCGCAAGTGAATGTTTGTGCAGATAATGAGGACATTCGTTTCAGCTGTTCTATCAACACTATTATACAAGCAAATACATTCACATAGTTAGGCTTCATTTAATAGCTGGTATGTAATTGAAACGGCATCATTAGATGTGCACTGTCGCAGTCGTTTGAGTAAAACTTTGAAAGGTTTTTTTTTTTCTGTCTCTTGAGGTACTTTAAAAGTCAAGCAGAAAATGTCCTATTAACCTACTAATTGATTAGTAATTATTAGTAATGAGGGATTAGTTATGCATTTATGATTGTGCATGCTAAATACTACCACCATAACCCATATGTCCACCCATAGCATACATGCTGTATGAATATGTAGATTGGGGATCGAGAATACAAGGATACAAGGATACAAGGAAGTTTATTGTCACATGCATATAGTTACTGGATGTAAGAAATGCAGTGAAATTATGTCTGGTGTCAGCCTATTTGTGCATTTATGGGGGGGGGGGTTTAGTAGATTAAGTGGCAAGGGCTGCATAAGAAAGGTGGGGGAGGATTGGGATTGAGGGGGGCACCAACAAGGAGCACCCAAGAGCAACAGGGGCAAGGAAAAACTCCCTTACTAAGGAAGAAACCTTGGGCAGATCCACGGCTCAAGGGGCTAACCCAACTGCCAGGGGTCTTGGTGTGTGTGTTGGGGGGATGACAAGGGAGATGGGATAGTGTGCTGTGTATGTGGGGAGAGGGCAGTGTGCAATATGTGTGTTGGAGAAGCTTCCTCATGAGACAATGTGCTGTGTATTGGGGGGGGGGGGGGCAGTGTGCTGTAAGTATGTTGGGGATGTGTGTTGGAGACTTTCTGATGAATACATTACTCATATTAGGCTGTGAGTAAATCAAATGCGAAGAGTACAAGTATAAAGCACTGGCAAGTCTCTGCTAGGTGAAGAAGCGAGTGGAGTGTTTTTACCAGCCAGTCTTCTCATGAGGTACTGCTGCCACACCTGCCTGTAGCCTTAATGTGTCAGTGTGATTTATAATCAAAGAGTTTGGTAAGTTGGTACATTAGGTAAGCAGTCAACTCAGGTAAATGTTCATTTACAGGGAGCTGACATGCCGATACACACATGAATAATTTGCAATCGCTCTCTGTAGTTGCTGATTGGGAATGTACTATGTTGCCTCGTCTCTCTCTCTCTCTCTCTCTCTCTTTCTTTCTCTCTCACTCTCTCTCTCTCACTATAAATATATACAGTATATGTATATACAGTATATATACACTACTGTTATTTTTGCAATGAGATCAGATGCACCATGGACATTTTGTGGTGATTGCTGTCTGCACGGACATCAGAGACTTTGTCAGGGCTGCAGCCGTGGTTGTTAGTCACAGTCTCTGCAGTGTCTGTCGCTCACGATAATCAACACCCAATCTGTTGCCTGGCTGCGGCATAATCGGCCGTGAAGACCAGCTTGACCCCACTGCTGTCATCACCATTATCACCACCGCTAATAGAAAAGCCTTGAACGCCACAAGCGCGTGGCAAAAGAACTGCCTCATTCCACATTCCGCATTCCACTTCACCTATGTGGTTCTGCATCGTTTGAGCAGACTATTCCTTTCAAAAGGAATGGCTCTTCCTTTTTGTGTATAATGTAAAATAAAAAATACATGTAAACAAGTATTATGGGTTTGTAAATGTGAATGTATCTAGACTGGTGACTGGAATGGAATGCAAAGGCTGTGTAATAAAAGCAGTAATCATCAGGATGGAGGAGTGGTTCAAGTGATTGATTCGATTCATGGAAGCATCATAAAAGCCTGTCAATTATTCATCCAGATGGAGGCCCCCTGCCTGCTGCCACGTGCCTTATCTGTGATAAGCCGTACCCACAGGTCCGCATTCCCCAGCTCTGTGGTTGGTCCCATCACAGAGGAATGCTGTCCTGACTGTGCTCCGGCCCTGTGCTCCGGCCCTCTTCGGTAGCTCTACAAATCAGACAAGCCTTCCTCCTGTGGGGGGGGGGTGCATGTGTAGAAATGAGCAATAGATTTCTTTTACGGATTTTAAGCGTACTTGTACTTAAGTATGGCTTACAGTCTGCTCACATTAAGTGTATTTCTGTGCGTGTGTGTGTGTTAGAAAGAGAGCGTGTGGCATCCAAGCAGTCTACCCAACCACCCATGTGATCCGATGAGCGTGTGAGTCTTTTTTCCCCTCATCCAGCACAGTGAGGTGCAGAACAAGGGGGGGGGGGGGGGGGGTTCCCAGGGTCAGGAAGCAGAGCATCACAGGAGAGTCTAATGAGCAGAGCGCTGAGATCAAGCCACAGCATAAGGGGCCCGTCACTGGGGATCTCACCTGCTGCCCCTGATGGCACAGCCACCCACAGTTCAAAGGCATCAGATGTCAGTTCGTTTTACACCCAACACCACCGCTATGGCACGCGGCACGGCAGTAGTGCTTTTTAGAGGTGCAGTGGAGCTTTACTCTGTGGAGTTCACATCCACCTATTGATTAATGCAGTGATTCCATACCTGTGGAATATCTCCCCGCTTGGCCTTGGTCTCGGCCTTGGTTTTGACAGATTGACTTGTACATTTTATTTATGACCTTTGGATTTGATTTAAATATATATATATCACATACCGTAGGTTATTTTTTATCTCTAATAAATCAAGTGGCTGAATGAAAACCCAGTAGCTTCCCATATGCAGTATCACGCATTCATATATTCAGTTCATTCATTCCTCTCTACTGGCTTTCCTTTTGTCTTCTTCAGATATATTTATTTGTTTGTTATTTTGCTTTGTTTATTCATTCATTCATTCATTTATTCATTTGGCTGATGCGTTACTAGAGCCAGTGTCCCGGACCAACCCAGGGTTAAGGATACATCGGTGGCAGCCGGGAATCAAACCCACAGCTTTTCGGGGCTACTGCCTGCTAGCCCGGCTTCTCAGCAGTTACCACCCTCTCAAGAGTTTTTTCATCCTTGGATAGATGTTTCTGTTCTCTCTCTTTGTGTGTGTGTGTGTGTGTGTGTGTGTGTGTGACTGTGTGAGAGAGAGACAGAGAGAGAGAGTGCACAATAAAGATAGACCGAGCGAGCTCTTTTTGTGGTGGCATGACTGGATGGTTTACCTTTGTGTCCTCGCAGCACAGGCATTTATTGATCAGACTGGAATAGATTGGCCTGGCCAGCTCAGGGCATCCGTTGTGTTTGTGTCTGTCTCTGTCTCTCTGTTCCGCCTGGTCTCCGCAAGACGGAGGAGGAGAGCCGGAGTGGACAGGAGGCCCCTCATGCTGTCAGTCAAGCGACTGTATGTGTGAGCCATGTGTGTGTCCCTCTTCTCCCCAGACAGAGACGGGTGGCGTGTCCCAGCGCGGGTGAGAGAGTCTCTGAGTGCCACACATGCCACCTGGTGTCAGTACCGGCAGAATGTCAATACTAATTATGTGCTGCAGCGAGAACGTCCTTTTATCTCTTGCTTTCCTTTCCTTCTCTGATGGTTGGGGATTGTGTGAAGGGCTCAGCGGTACTCACCACCTGCTAATCATTTAGCCTGCTCACTGCACACTATCTAGATAGAGAGAAGAGTCTAGTCTTAGCCATGGTCATGATTGGCAGGTTTCTGGCCTCAATGAAAGAGGCATAGCAAAGTTGGCAGTGAGAAAAGCAAGCTAACTTACTGACTGATTTGTTTTGTTGATTATGATATTTGGTACGTTGAGTGGTGTAAAAGCTGTGCATTTTTAAAATAAAAGTTTTGAAGGGTTTCTGATCTGGAGCTAGTACAGATATCCTGACTTACTAGTGGGAACAGCAGGTGTGTTAGCCCATCTTTCACATGACTGTCTGTGTGGCATTCCAATTAATTTGAGGGTGTCATAAAAGCAACATTCTTTAAAACAGTTAATGCTACTGCTGTAAGATGATTTTATGTTTAATACCTGAACTAATACAGCCAATCTCTTGCTGTGTGTGTGTGTGTGTGTGTGTGTGTGTGTGTGTGTGTGTGTGTGTGTGTGTGTGTGTGTGTGTGTGTCTGTGTGTGTGTGTGTGTCCGTGCGTATTTCACAGACGAGTGCCGTGCTGTGCTCCGGAGGCTGTGCTCTGCTGGCGGTCAGCTCCCTGCTGGCCATCATCACCATCTTCCTGCCCAGCGGGACGTGTGAAAGGAGGGTCTGCACACTGGCCGGATACATGCAGATGGCCGCAGGTCAGTCCATTTCCCTCCCATTAGCCAAATGCTCCCTCTGGGCCAATATATTACTACACGGCAGGCCGCCACCCTGCCGGCCCCTCGGTCCGATTACCACACAAACGTCCACAGTGCTGAGTCAAACACTCTTATCGCTGGACTACCAGACCACAGGAGACACAGGGATGGGCACGTCTCACCCATGGGTCAAATGCAGGACACAAGCATGAGGAAAACAGAATGCGTCCAATACACTGACTCACAACATACTTAAAATATATGACTTACACAGGGCTTAAAGTTAATAGGCACTGTGCCTGATGTCAGGCATGGACTGGGCCGTTTAAGATTTGAAAATGGGCAATGACATTTTCAAAAAGGTCTGATGACTTCAGGCACAGAGTTTTTTTTTTTATTATTTAAACCCTGCTTACAACATACTTACAGAATATACTGACTCACAGCATACTTAAATATATTGACATACTAAATACTTACAATACATTGACTTTCATCTCAAGTTTAATGGTACAGTGTTTAAGCCATTAGGTGCTCATGAAGCAAGTCAAGATCAGACAAAGGTATGCTTGAATACATGAGAGTGGTGGTGGCTGCTTTTATGACCATGTGGCCATGCCAGTTCTGGCAGTAGAGCTAGCAAGGTGAAGGATGTGGCTCGAACAGGGTAACAGGCCATCATTTTCACAGCACTACTCCCCTGCTATGTGCCGGGACTGTTATCTCGCAAGAATTAATGTGACTCAGTAATGTCACTCCAGGTGTGTAATGTTCCCACTCCTGTTCTATTGTATGGCCCCTCATTGTCTCCATCCCTCAGATGTAGTTACCTGCACCAGAGGCACCAGTGTGTGTACATGAGGTCTACGCATGGGGGCATGTGTGTAGGTGTAATGCTGGTGATTGGCTACAGGCTGTTCATTGATTATAGCCCTGTGTGAGGGATGAGATTATAGCCTACTCAGGACACCTACTCACCACACCCGTTCTGTCATGAGCATTCCTCAGTGCCATCTGTAAGAGGCTAACACACATGCTACTGTGACCTACACATGTGCAGAATGCTCCTGAAAGTCCAAATCTTGTTGGGCTGATTTCCTTTACATGGATTAAAGCCAATCCTAAAAGAGCTTTAGTCAAAGGAGATGTTTATTGAAGTTCTCTTTCAGTCTAGGATGAGGTTTAGTCTGTGTACAGGAGACCAGCACCAACCTCTCAGTATTGTCTGTAGCATCCACATCAGTGGTGTAATGTGCAGTATTTCAAGAGAAAACAATTCTATCTGAAATTGTATTCTATCTGAAAACACTTTACCACTACACACACACACACACACACACAGGGCGAAACAGATTAAATAAATAAATAAGCAGAAGTGGTTGCTCTCGAGTGTCGGTTGCTAGGAGACGAGTGGAACTGGAGTGTTGTGATGGTGTGGCGAGGGCACTCAGGGATTTAGTGCCCGCAGTAAAAAGACAATTACAGCCCCTTAACACAGGTCATTGGTTGAGGGTGTGTGTGTGTGCGCGTGGGTGATGGGGTGGTGGTGATGTGTGTGTGGGGGGGTGTTGGCGCGTGGCTTATCGAGGGCGTCCTTTCATTCAACAAGGAAGCGGCGCCATAAACAAAACATGATGGCTCATTGTGTGCTTCAGCCACCTTCCACATATATACAACCATGTAAATTAACCACATTTCTGAATGCAGATTTCCTTTGGAGTTCGTCGTCCTGACTGTGTGTGATGATTCGCATGCGTTCATATGTAGAACCGTCTGTCAACATGGCAAATGAGTTTTATGTTTGATGTTGTCTCTGTGTAAAGCACCTTTCAGAAACACTGTCAGTCTACGTGGCATAACAATGAGGGCTTAGATTTTAATGGACTTCATGGAGCACTCTCTCTCTCTCTCTCTCTCTCTCTCTCTCTCTCTCTCTCTCTCTCTCTCTACACATTCATTATTCTGTGGTTGAACGTCTCTCACTGCGGAGAATTGCTTCGCCCGATAGATGTGTCTTCCTGTTCTAATTAGAAAGTAATGATACTGTCATTAAAATTATTACAGTAAGGGCTTGCATGTGCTCGCGCATCTATGCCAAGCACGACCACAAATTGCACCACTAACGTGATCATTGCTGACAACGTCGAGGAGAGATCAGTTCTATGAAAAAATACCAGTGTGGGGGACCTCATGTGTTGGGCCCCATGTGATCTTCATGACCTACCAATCTGGAACCTTAGGAACGCCAATATCGAGAGAACAAGAACACAAATAGCTCTCTGATGATTCTTAAACATTGGGAAGCTTCATGTAGCACGTTGGAATTAATTGCTCTTTGTGGTGTTGAATTAGGTATTTCCTGCTGACACACGCTTGAAGCAGCAGCAAAAAAAAAAAAAATCAGATATTCTGATTACTGATGAGAAAAGATTATGTTTAACAATTAAACACATCTTTTCTTATCATCCTTTCTTTCTCCCAAGTAAGCATCACCCCCCCCCCCCCCCCCCCCCCCCCCACACACACACACAACACACACACACACAGACTCACATAGCCCACCCTGCACATCTTCATGAGATTCCCGAGCAGCAACAGAGTATCGTTTAACATACTGTGATTAGTGGCTAATGAGTACGACTGTACGTTACATCTGCATGGAGCAAGCAGGCAGGGAGTTGAGGCCGCGCTTGGTTCGGCTAATTGCCTGTTTTTAACATGCTGCCGACGTCTCGGTGAGCTTGGGCTGGGCTCGGCGGTGCTCTCCTCACCACTGCTGCGTTTTTGGAAGGAGAAGAATCAGATGTGTGTCGTGCCGTTGTGAGCTTGGCCTGAAAAAGAAACCAGACCAGCTGGCTGGCTCTCTGTAATAATACAGTCTATTGTTTTTGTTTTCTGTGTGGAGTCACTGTACAAAAACAATATTAGCTTCAAAACATGTCAGGGTTTTTTTTTTACATCATTGGCTGCCCAGGTGCACATTGGGGATTTGAGGCTAGAATGAAATGAGCCCATTGAGGGCAGATCTGAACACTGTCTGTTTACTTATTAGCTTGTTTCTCTTCATGAAAGGCTCTCTTTATGCACTGATATGAAACACACTGATAAAGGTTGTGTGAGAACAGTGACAGTATTACAGGGAGGAGATGATAGCATGTCTTTATAGATATCTCTCACATGGTGACTAAAGTGAATAATGGCAATCGGTCCCGTTATTCTCCACCAATAATGAGCAGAGTCTTTCTAGACGAGTGAGTGCGAGTTGTGTGTTCGCTTTACAGACATAACCATCTTGTCAGAGAGTTGAACAATGAGCGGGAGAAATTGTCCTTCACTGAAATGGAGGAACATTCCTCCAGTAAATCATTCCAAATGAACACATTCTTTGTTTGCTTATTTTTTGACTATTCAGCTCCTCTACAGAAAACGTAAACTCTAGATGTCATGTCAGGTTGTGATAGATGTCTCATGTCTCAGACTTTCAGTTGTGTTATGAGTTTTTTAACAGCTTGTGTCTTCATTTTTTTTGTGCAGTCAGTGGCATCCATCATTATTGTCTCTCTCCAGTCACCCCAAATAAGTGTCTCCAGGTAGACGAGTGCTCTCCCTGACCTAGTATCTCTCTCAGACGGCCCCGGGTGTTAAGGTGTAATTATGTTTGCTTTGTTTGTGTGTGGAGGCTTAGCTGCTCTCCAACAAGACCAGTGTCTTGCTGATTGGTGGTGTGTTGACCAAGAGGCCCTTCTGGTGCTCCTCTTTACCTGGTTCCTGCCTTGGTCAACACAGGGCTCCAAGAGGGTAACACCCAGGATGATTATGGGCCGGGCACTTCAGAAGCAGCTGCTACCCACCGTTTACAGTCATCTGTGCAGAGTTTAGACTCTTTTACATGGACTGGGATAGAATTGGCAAAGGAATAGAGGCAAGGAAATGGCAAGGAAAGAGAGAGGGGGAGTGAGAAATAGAGAGTGAGAAGGAGAGAGAGAGAAAGACAGAAAGATAAAAAGAAAGACAGGATGATAGTTGCCGAGTATGTCATGTGGCCTCCCGTATCCATGAATCTTTTAGCATGAGAAGGGAGGAAGCATTTTATAAGCAAGGCATTACAATTTCTCTTTTTCTGTGCCCTGAATGTATATTTTATTGCATGCTATTTTTTCCTCTCTGCAACCAAGCCAAGGATGGCTGTTTCTGTTGAGTGTATTTGTAGGCTACGCACACGCACGCACAGACACACAGACACACAGACACACAGACACACAGACACACACACACACACAGACACACACACACACACACACACACACACACACACACACACACACAAAAGGCAACTCCGAAGCATTCACTTTTAATCTACTGATGTCTTTGCTATTTTTTTCCTCCTGGCATGCAAAAGTGGTTCAGCAGTTGTCCTGGAAACCCACTCTGCTTCCGGGCTTTTGTTTTGCCCCGTTTTCTCCTTCAATAGGTGAGGTGCATCTCTAAAGCCATAATCACTTGAGATTTAGGACTTTGAACTCCCTAACAGATTCCTCAAATGCTATCTTGTTGAGCTGCCTTAATCGATTCAAGCCCCCATCACACACCCCCACCCCCACTCAAGAGGATAATAGCCTTTGTGAGGAAGCTGTAAAAATATTTGTGTCCGTTGAAAGGTGTTGTTAAAACCTTGTACTGTGGCATGCTTCCAGCAGTCAATAACAAATGGTCACAAAATGAAACCTGGAAGTTGATGAATCAAAGAGTCAGAACAGACCCAGCTGCGCTCCCATTAACGGTTGTAAAAGGTTTGACAAAGAAGTTGCAATTTGGCCATGGGGAACTTTTTTTTGGACGTCTGCTTTTATTTTGAAAGCTCCGGCTCTGATTGTATTCCTCCAAGTGCCAGTGCATTGGTTTGCTGCACTCACCCACTCTGTTCTGGTCTATGTTATCTGCGTTTGTATGCTAAAGGCCACTCGCAAATCAGCCAATAAGCAGTCTTAGTATCAAAAGAAGATGAAAGGCCTTTTAAGCAGGCACAGTCAGTTAAAGTTGAACATCTTGGAGCGGTTGAACCCAAAACTCTTATGAAATATTAATCAAGCATAATCAGAGAAAAAAAAATCCATTTGGAGCGCTAAATCTCAATTCTTCCGCTCAAAGCGCCTTACCTGATCTCCGTTTACCAACAGCAGTAATGCCAAAAGCTGCATCAGTGTTTTTCACCTGCTCTGTGAAATAATCTTTATCTCCCTCTCTCTCTCTCTCTCTCTCTCTCTCTCTCCCTCTCTCCCTCTCTCTCTCTATTGTTGTGTACCCTGCCTCATTCTCCTATTTCCTTCAGTTTATTTTTTTTGTATATCTCCTTCCCCCCTCTCTCTCCGTCTTCCGTGGCGTGCTGCCGGTGATTCTGCTGAGGAGGCACTGGCTGCGCCCGCTGCGTCTGTCTCTCTCCCTCCGGGTGCCTCAGCTATGCAGATGCCCTCAGACACATGAATGTATAAAAATATGAGGCGAGATGAAAAGTTCTGTTTTATCACCATCGCTGCTCTCGCTGCGGGCCTGGGGGGGTAGTTGGGGGGGGGGGGGGGGGGGTGGCGGAGGAGTGGAACGGGGA